>NW_021705843.1:15127-25522 GCF_003719475.1 Trypanosoma rangeli
TGTGAATTGCTATTTCATGCTCAGTTGTCTCTGATTTTTTTTGTTTTTGTTTTTCGTATTGTATTCTTTATTCTGAGTGAGAGCGGTGTTTATGCTCCGTTTTTTTGCCATAACATGTGTAGTAGTTGTTGGGGTTGTGGGTGGTGGGGTAGATAGCGGGCGGAAGGGGGGTTTGGGAAGAGTGTCTAGCACGCTGCACGAGTTTGTATTAGCGGCCGCATAGAAGGCTCTCTTTATAAGGGTTTGTTTGTTTGCTTGCTTGTGTTATATATATATATATATCATTTATTTATTTTTAATTGTTTTTTGATATGTTGTGATGCTTTCATCTGCGTGCTTTTTATTTTCTCAGGCCCTTCTTACTGGCAGCATGAGCCATGTGACTGCTCTTCCTTCCTGCGATGGAGGAAGTTTGCCTTGGCTGCAAAGTTGACACGATGAGGGCGACAACAGTCGCTGTGGGGGAAAATAACGTCAGGCCTTGAATGGCCTCACCGCAGAGGCTGTTTTTTTTTATTTTCTTTTTGAATTGTTACTTTTTCTCCTCCCTGTATGTCTTTCCCCTCTCACTCTTCTACGTTCTCTTACCGGGAAAAACATACAGGCATACACGCACACATACACACATGTATACCTTTTCCGTTCTTTTTTTTTCTTTTTGAATTAGTGGGGTGCTGGAGGCCTTTCCCCATCAGGTGCACCCCCTTACTCTTTGATCTTCTTCATCCCTGTCAAATTGTCCCGCGGATCATCCGTTTTCCCGCTCAGATGGTCGCTTAAGCATTTTTATAGGTCAAAAAAGGGGGTATTTTTTGTATTGTTGTCCGTTTTTTTTTTTTTACTGTCGTCTTTTTTTCCTTGTGTCTTTTTTCTGTCTTTTGTCTCGTGTTTTTTTGTTTTGATACGTGCATTTTTCCATTGTTTACTTGTGTGTGTGCTCGTGGTTTAAACTCTGTTTTTCCGTGTTGTGGGCACTCCGCCAAACGTCCTCCTCTTCGTCTTCGTTGGATTCTCTTGTCTCCGTGTCCCCGTTGTTGGCTGCCTTCAGCATTTGCCTTTTTTTTTGTTTTGCGTTTTGGTTCACCGCGGCCCCAGCACGGAGGGCGTCTGCGGCGGAGATGCCAAGAGAGAAGAAGCAGAAGCCTGCCGTCGTTTGCCACGACGGCAGCGACGCGGAGGTGAGTGATGCGGAGGTGCAGCAGCTGCTTCAGAGCGGGGCATGGAAGGCGCTGACGCAAGAGGGGACAGGGCGGACTTATTACTACCACGCGGAGACGAAGAAGACGTGCTGGGACTTGAAAAAGGAGCTTCTAAAGCAGCGCCGGGCGCAAGCCAAAGAGAAGGCCGCGGCGGCAACAACTGCGCAGGAGAAGGAATCGATGGCAACCGAAAAAGAGGAACAGGGGCAGACCGAAGCGAGTGACGCGGGGCACGCGGAAGCTGAACGCAGTGCTGCGGCAGCTCCTACTGGGCCAGGCGTGGCCGCAGGAAATCAGCATGTGACATTGCCGAAGACGACGCCCCCGACGTCTCCCACGGAGGACGCGTCCATAAGCGGCAATGTCAATAAGAGGAGGAATGATCTTACCAGCGGCAGGGACGACAACAACCACCCAACACTTTTGCCCTTTGGTGAGAAGGGAAGGGAACTCATGCAGATGGATACGTATAAGGACCCACTGCAGCGTCTCATGGATGAGACGAACTCGCTGGAACGACTCATGGTGTCCTCTGGCACTTCCCAGGCGATGGCATTGGAGTTCCAACGCTCCTACGAGGCGTTGACTCGTACCAACAGGGCCCTCACCACGCAGATGGTGAAGATGAAGCAGGAGTACGGGGCAATGGAAATGGCACTGCGAGAGGCAAATATTAAGCTGTACGAAAAGGATCTGGCGCTGCGTGAACTGCAGTGCCGGACGAGAGCGGTAGACAAGGAGGATGAGGCAGAGCGAACACTCATCTTCCTTCGTGAACAGAATCAAGAGTTGATTCGACAGGTGGGTGAACTCACAGTGGTTCTCTCACGTGGGTTTAACGAGTTGGCGTATCAGCAGGCCTTAACCTCCGGCCCGGGGGCACTCAACCCGGAACAACTGGCTTCCAGCCCTCTGCAACTGAACCAGAATGGCTCTCTTGGAACGATGCTAGACCGCGTTCTCACCAATCCGGTGACGCACAAGCTCCTTTGTCTTGCATGCACGGAGGAACTTGAAAAGTTGCGTCTCAGTTTGCTATCGGATGAGGAAAGGACAACAACATCACTAGCCACAGTTAGGCATCATTCTACGACTGGCACTGGTGGCGACCACTATCATCACGCGCGTTACGTCCCTGCCGACTCAGCTGCCTTGCCATTTAATCACCTTGGTCACCCAGAAGAAGTGACACAGGCGGGAAAGGGCAGCGGCTGTGCTGGTGGGGGCAGTGGCCCATTCCAACCACCACAGGAAACACAAAGAAGGCCTCAATACGGGCCACAAGTTGCCGTAGGTGCCAAGCAGCTGTCATTATCGCCGCGACAGAATAGTGCCGCGTCGCACCCTCACTCGGGCAGTGACGGCGGGCTGCAGTCGTATCCGTATCGGCAGCAGCTCCCTGGAAGCGCGTACAGCTGGAAGCGCTGGACAGCGCAAGCCGATGACGGGAGAAGCAGCACATACGGTGACCACATTCCCAAAGTCTCCATGAGCCGTCGATCTGAGTCGCAGAATTTAGCGGTCAGTCCCACGCCTATTTTTGGCGGATTTCGCATTCGCCCTTCGTATTGAGTTTTTTTTTTTTTGTTGCTTCTACAAATTTTTGCGACTCCTGCAAAGACGACGGGGGATTGTTTAAAATCAGCGCGGGACGAGATAAGAAGGAGAATGGGCGAGAAGGAACTGCTGCCTATTTTGGGGCTTTCTTCGGCTTCGCCGCGCTGGAGGGAGAAACTTATTGTGCCCAGCTGATGGGCGAGGCTGGCGGGATGCCACGGCTGCGTCCCGCGGCAGCGGTTTAGTCTGTAGCGGCAACCAACAAACACGAGTGAAGGCCCGTATGTGGCGGGGCATATGCAGGAGGCAAAGCGAGCACGGTATTATTCTTACTGTGATTATTATCATTTTTGAGTCTTCCGTGCAACTATCGATTTTCAACGCTGAATTTTTGTACTGTTATTGTTTTTTGCCATTTTATGCCTATTCAGGCATGACGCCGTGCATGTGGTTATTATTGTGTTACGGCGGTTTCTTCACCACATGCTCTTTTTGAAGCCATGTTGGCGGGAAACGACCCCCCCCCCACCTTTTTTTTTTGCTGCCAAAACTGGGTTTCATCATCGCCATTGCCTCTTTGGTTGTATTTTCTCGTTTGTTTTTCCGTTCACACACGGCGGTGCACATGAGACTCCACCGTCTGCTGCTCTCTTTTTTTTTACTGTTTCTGCGTGCGCGTATGCGACTATCTTCGATTTTTTTTTTTTGTAGGACCAACAAAGGAGGGGGCGAAAAAGAAGACGATATACACATTTTCCTGTGCTTGTTTCGGCATCTCCCACGGCAACAACATCGATAGGCGTGTGTGGCGCGGCACAGCGGGGCACACAAGACGGCGATGGAGTCCGTATTCAGGCAGCAACAGCAACCATCGCATCAGGAGCAGGGGGCGGGGGCCACCCCTGTGGCTACTACGCGAAGACGGGGGAGGGGGACATTCAACCAGCCACTGCGGGCGGATCAGCCTTCCGCTAACAACACCAAGCTGACTGCAGTTAACGACAACGCGTCTGTCCTGACGGCTGTCACAACAACTGTTCTGCCGGCTAGCAACCCTCCGCCAGTCTCACGAGTGCCGGAGGAGGACCTTGCGGCGGAGTATGGCGGGCATAAGCGTGATATTCCGCTAAATATTCGCGAGAATTTCGGTGTATGCGAAACCGAGCATGAGGCGGACACCGTTCGACAGCTGCTTTTCCGTGGTGAGAAGCGGCGCCGCTACTGCATCATTGTTGGTGAACTGCAGAACTCTGCCCGTCCCATCACGCTTAAGCTGTTCGGCCACAAGGGACCAAAACCTTTTAAGTTGCAGAATAAACTTATTCGGTTGGTGAACATCAGCGTTGGCAGGCCACGTCCTCCGCGACCGGTGATTGAAGGGGTAGAAGGAGGAGAAGGAGAAGGAGAAGGAGAAGGAGAGGATGCGAGGGAGGACAACAGCGACGCCGATGAGTTAAAGCGCGGGGGGTCCGACGAACTCGACATGGCGTGTTATGCCGGTCATGAGAGCGTCCAAGACGAACCTGAGCCGACCCACGATGTGTATGAAGAACCAACTCAGCACAGCGATAAGGAACAGGAACGCCACGGAGACGAGGAACAGCAACGACAACCGCGACTGGAGGGAAAGGAAGATGCTTCTCGAGAAGATTATGACACGAGGGTGAGGTATACGTCGCAGAACTACGAGGACGTGGATGTCTACGCGAACGAGGACAATGTTCTCCCATTGATGGTTGAATTGCGGGATTCTGCCACAACCAATATGAGTCAGCCGTCGTCCATGGCGAATAGTCCTGTCCTTACGGTCACACGCTTCGATGGACTTCAAAAGTACTTCTTCGATGAGTTTACGCACCTCCTTAGCTTGGAGGACGTTCGTATGCAGCATGTCTCGATTAACCTCAACCTTGGTGCCGCCTACTGCTGTCTCGCGCGTGAGGGGTCGTACAGCACACCGTTAAAATACGCCACTTTTAGTGAATTTGTACAACGTATGAACGAAGAGTCGATGCAGCTGTATTTTATGAAGGATGCACCAACCTGTGTTTCGCGCGCCGTGGATAGGGAATGTGGGGCACTGCAGTCTGAGGCTGTTTTTTCGCTCGTGAAGATTTGCTTTTTCTCAAATGAGCGACAGAGTCGCTCTGTGGCACGAGCCATGTGGGATGCGTACGAAAATCGATTTGTCTTGCTGGATATGGAAAACGCTGGTGTCACGTTTACGTGGACGGTATTCTCTGTGGACGAGACGGGCATCGCCGCCGCGCCGATGGGCCCTTCTCCTCAAGATGTGGGGAACCTGAGCACCGTTGGTGTTGACGGCAACGGCAGTGGCGGTGGCGATGGTGGCGGTGCGGGCACTGGCCCAGACGGCAACGGTGCCATGCGGAAAAAAACCGTAGCGTTTCCGTTTGAACTCGAGTTCCACGTGTACCGCCGCTGGAAGCAGCACACAGAACACCCGGCCGCCCCCATTGCCGAGGCAATTCTTGATAAGTTGTCCCTCGCGGAGCACAATCTTATCCATTATGGCTCAACTATTGGCTACGAAAGCATGGATCTCTCGCACGTGTGCGAGGTCGATGCTGAGTCGGAGGACTTTAACGTGGAGAGCATCATTGTGGAGCACACCTCACGCGTGAAACCGCGGGGGACAGATCTCACAGTGGACAGCACCTCGTCGCTCTGGATCGAGAACTTTGCGGCCGCGCGTGCCCTTAAAAACCGCCTTGCACAGGGAAACATCAGCGCGACCACGGTGCCGCAAGCGGTGCGGGAGCGACCACGGGGACGTGAAGGACGTGGGCCCGCGACACCGCATGTGCCGAAGCAAAAAACCCTGCACCCTGCCTCACGACTGACGTTCTTCCGCGCCCGCAGCAGCACGGTGCATTGGAAGCTGCGGCCCAGCTGCAGCACAGAGGAGAACTTGGCGCCGCTAAGCGAGGCCCTCCACTTTGCGCGGCAGGTGATTAACACGGCGAATGAGATTGAGCGCACTTCGGTGCGTGGTGGCGCCGCCCCAGACGCCATTTGAGGAACCATTAAAACCAGACGGACAAGGGAATCACGCAGGAGGACAAATCAAAAAAAAAAAGGAGCAAAACAAAAACGGGAACAACACGGATATGGGAAAGAAGGAATGAAAACAAAGGGGAAAGGGGCGACCGGTGTGAAGGACGCACTCAGGAGTTGAACGTTTTTTTTTTAATTGCCACCTTCTCCCCTTATCGGTGCCTCCGATATGTTTTACGACGTCATGCTTTCTTTTTCCTCGGTAATTTTGTTTTGTTTCTGTCCAGCGTGGTCGTGGAGGGATGGGCAGCTGCTGGCGCATGTGCCGCGCCGTCTTAGTTGCCGTTTCATACTTCATGCATTTCAGCTGGAGTCTGTTGACTTTTGAAACTTTTTTTTTTCTTGGTCTCGTTCTGCGTTTTTTTTTCTTTTTTGCGAGAAGTGGTCGTGCGCATCACCTTTTTTTTAAAAAAAAATTTCTTTGTGTGCGTGTGTGTGTGTGTGTGCTCTTTTGCTGGGCTAAATCAAGCTATCAGTAAGCCAAACAGGAGAGAGAGAGAGAGAGAGAGAAAGAGTGAGAGAGAGAGAGAGGACTACGTGATAAAGGCCCTTCCAGTTACCCTCACTAGTGGAAACGCAAAACTTAACAAGAACAGAGACAATAATAAAATAATAATACAAAAGAAAAGGACGAGGGACATGTCATCTGAGGATCCTGCGGCCTTCATTCAACTGCAATTGCAGATTGCGACGATAAAGCAGGTCTTCAGCGATGCGCTCGCCAAGGAGCTGAACCTCGTTGAGGTTCAAGCCCCAATTCTCTCGCGGGTTGGTGATGGGACGCAGGATAACCTCTGCGGCCATGAGAAGGCAGTGCAAGTGCGTATAAAGAATATTCCGGACGCCATGTTTGAGGTGGTTCACTCCCTTGCAAAGTGGAAGCGACAGACACTTGGGGAACACAAATTTCCCATTGGCCAAGGAATTTACGTTCACATGAAGGCTCTTCGCGTGGAAGACGACCTAGACAATGCGCACTCCGTCTTTGTGGATCAGTGGGACTGGGAATTGGTCATGCCGCCGCAGGAGCGTAACTTGACATTTTTAAGGAACACTGTTCGGCGCGTGTACGCGGCGATGCGCCAGGCGGAAGAAGTTATCTGCGCCAAGTTCAACTTGACTTCGGTGCTCCCGGCCAGCATTCAATTTTTTCATGCGGAACAGCTGCTGAGGATGTACCCAGATATGAGCCCGAAGGAGCGTGAGCGCGCCATTGTGAAGCAACACGGTGCCGTATTTCTTATTGGCATTGGTGGCAGACTAAGCAGTGGCGAGTGTCACGATATGCGTGCGCCGGACTACGATGACTGGTCTTCCCCCGTTGATGCGAATGACAGCGGCTTTCCTTCCGGCCACCCAACAGTGAATTCCTTGGAGTCGCTGCAGGGGCTGAATGGTGATATTCTTGTGTACAACCCTGTGCTTGATGACGTGCTGGAGCTGAGCAGCATGGGGATTCGCGTGGACGCGGAAGCGCTTAAACATCAGCTCGCCCTCTTGTCGAATGAGGAACGCCTGCAGTACGATTGGCACAAACGGTTGCTGGCCGGTGAGTTTCCGCAGACCATTGGAGGTGGTATTGGTCAGAGTCGTCTGGTAATGCTACTCCTCCAGAAGAAACACATTGGGGAGGTGCAGTGCAGCGTTTGGCCGAAGGACGTAAAACTTAATAACTCTATTCTGTAAAAAATATGGGTTTGTTTTTGTTTGTTTGTTTGTTTGTTTGTTTGCTTTTTTTTTCGTTTTATTTTTGTTGTTGTTGTTTGTTTTTAGTTTTTTTTTTTTTTTTTTTGTGCATTTATATACGGACCGGTAATGACTTGTGTTTTTGGATTTCACGTCTCATGTTGCGCATTTTTCGCCACCGAATGCGCGACAATATGGAGGCAGCGGAATTGAACGAAAAGAATAGAGCATGCATCTAACAACTGGGAAATTTTGCGAAAGTTGTGTAAGGCAAAGCCGCCCTCCGTGGTTGATGTTATGCAATGGATTGCACTTGTTTTGTACATATTTGTGTGTTTCCTCATTATTTTGTGTTTGCTTGTTCGCTTCAGAGGTTACTTTCACAAGGTGAGGTGCATCATGCTTTCCACTGCCTGAATTATCGTACTGTACAGGCAACTGACATTCAACTGGCGATGCTGAAGGGATCCTTCACGAAGGGCAGACAATAAATAGGTGGAAGCAGCACAGGCCTCTTCGCCTGACGCTTCTGGGGCGGGGTCATCTTCGAAGGAAAAAGACAAAAGACAAAGGGGGTAAAAATAGTCAAGCAGGCAAAGATGGCTGCAGGGTTTCCCACTCCTCTACATCTCACTCCGGAAGGAGAGGGGTGGAATCGCATTGTTGCGAATGCCCCTCCGCGGTTTTGTTGGGGCGTGATGGTATGAAAGACCCCTTCGTGCTGTGCCCACCGCTTCAGTTGGACCACGAAAAACAGGAAGACTCGGGCTTCCCCTTCCGTGAAGAGTACGCCAAGTTCGGCGACGGCGACGACGGCGCCAATACCAAGGAGGTAGCCGAAGCACTTCTTGGTATTATTATTGTTTTCGGTGGGGGAGGACTGGGCATCAGCTCGCCGGATCCTGCGTGAAATCACAAGGCAATCGGAAGCCTGTAGTTGCCATTCCACGACGACTTCTCGGTGGGGCGTCAGGATGATTTGGCATGACACATTGTTTGTTCTCTCGTATGGCTCGATGCCAGTGGTTTGAGATCCCGCTCCCACTGCGCATCACGAAATGGGAACGTAAGGAGGCACGATTACGTCAGTTTTGTTGTTGCGTGTGTAAATTTCTGCGCCGATTTTCGATGGCAACGAGGTCTGTCGTTGATCTGCGGTCAAAACAGTGTGGCTGTTTTTTTATTTTATTACTCTCCCTTCCTGTACGCTTGTCGTCGGTGGTACTGCTCAACAAGGCCACATTAAGTTACATCAATGACGAGCATCTACGACTTTCGGGTGAATGGGGCCGATGGCAAGCCATACGACCTCTTGCAGCACAAGGGGTACCCGCTACTGATCTACAATGTGGCCAGTAAGTGCGGCTACGCGAAGGACGGCTACGAGACGGCGACGACGCTCTACAACAAGTACAAGGGCCAGGGCTTTACAGTGTTGGCGTTTCCGTGCAATCAATTTGGCGGGCAGGAGCCGGGGACGGCGCAGGAGGTGAAGGAGTTTGTTTGCACACGCTTTAAGGCGGAGTTCCCCATCATGGCGAAGATTGACGTGAATGGTGACAAGGTCCATCCGCTGTATGAGTTTATGAAGGAGGTGAAACCTGGTATCTTGGGCACCAAGGCCATCAAGTGGAACTTCACCTCGTTCCTCATTGATAAGAATGGTGTGCCCGTGGTGCGGTTTTCGCCCGGTGCGTCGGTGGATCAAATTGAGAAGGAACTTGTGCCACTGCTTCAAGTTGTGCGTCTGTGAATCAAATTGAGAAGGAACTTTTGCAACTGCTTCAGGCTAGCAACTGAATGGTCATTACGTGAGGGTAAGTCTTGGGGATTTTTTCCTCGTTTTTTTATTTTGATTTGTTTTGTTTGTTTGACTGGGTAGTGGAAAAAAAATTCACCCGGGCAGATGTTATTGCTGATATCTGTGCTACTGCTCCTCTATCTCTTTTAACATCCATCAGGAGGAATTGATGGGATGATTTTTGTAAAACTCTTCTTAATTAACGAATGGACATGCGGAGAGCCCGCGTTCATTGGACTGACCGTGACGAGTGGACGCACACGTTTTTTTTTTTTTTGATCTTTGTTTCTGATTCTCTGCGTGGGGATGAACGGCATTATTTTCGCTTGTCTTCGCCATTGCATCCTTCCCACGTTTTGCCGTGGCGTGCAGTAACTTAATACATGTTTTGTTTTACTAAATTCCGCAGGACAATGAGTGTGAAAACCATCTACAACTTTCGGGTGAATGGGGCCGATGGCAAGCCGTACGACCTCTTGCAGCACAAGGGGCACCCGCTGATGATCTACAATGTGGCCAGTAAGTGCGGCTACACGAAGGGCGGCTACGAGACGGCGACGACGCTCTACAACAAGTACAAGGGCCAGGGCTTTACAGTGTTGGCGTTTCCGTGCAATCAATTTGGCGGGCAGGAGCCGGGGACGGCGCAGGAGGTGAAGGAGTTTGTTTGCACACGCTTTAAGGCGGAGTTCCCCATCATGGCGAAGATTGACGTGAATGGTGGCAAGGCCCATCCGCTGTATGAGTTTATGAAGGAGGTGAAACCTGGTATCTTTGGCACCAAGGCCATCAAGTGGAACTTCACCTCGTTCCTCATTGATAAGAATGGTGTGCCCGTGGTGCGGTTTTCACCCGGTGCGTCGGTGGATCAAATTGAGAAGGAACTTGTGCCACTTCTTCAGGCCAGCAGCTGAATAGCCATTACGTGAGGGCACGTCTTGGGGATTTTTTCCCCGTTTTTTTTTTGATGTTTTCCGTTTTTCTTTTTCTTTTTTTTTCTTTTTTTTCTTACTTATTTATTTAATTTGTTTTGTTTTTTGTTTCTAGTTGTTGTACTATTTGTTGTTGTTGTTC
>NW_021705843.1:26289-30995 GCF_003719475.1 Trypanosoma rangeli
GCACGTCTTGGGGATTTTTTCCCCGTTTTTTTTTTTGTATGTTTTTCGTTTTTTTTCTTTTCTTTTTTTTTCTTTTTTTTCACTATTATTAATTGTTTGTTTGTGTCAGTGTGACATTTGTGTGTGTCGGTGTTTGGACAGCGGAGGCATGTGGTGAAGCGGAAACAAGTGGGCTCGGTGGATCTGTACAAATGAGTGGCGCCCTTATACTTTACCCTTTGTGCATGATATCCCACGGCATAGGCGAAAGCGTCCCATTTCCGTGATGTTGCTGTGGATATGTTGCTGCCACTCACTTGCTGTTTTGCTTCTTGGACGATTGGTGTCTATGGTGGGGGACGGGGACAACTCACTTTAGCATCTATGACTTCTAAATACTACACGCTGACCACCATAACAAACGTCTAGCGTCACCGTGGGTGTATGTGTTTGTGTGTTGTACTTGTGCGTGTGTTAGGATAACGTAAGGGATGCATTGTTTTTGTCTTGTCTTGCTTCTGCTTCTGCTTCCTCTTGAACAACGAAGAGGAGAGCCAAGGTGAAATAGCAAGGAATTGTAAATACGTAGAAAAAGGGAAATATATTCGTAATAAGCGGAGTTGCGAAGGTACATAGTACCCAACGAAGCGACGTACAGACAAGAGGAATACGGCAACAGGGGGACATACGTGTGTGTGAGTGCGTGAGGACAATGACTTCAGAAGAGACAGGGACAACTCACTCTAGCATCTATGACTTCCAGATACTAGACGCTGACCACCAGTTGTACGACCTCTTGCAGCACAAGGGGCACCCGCTACTGATCTACAATGTGGCCAGTAAGTGCGGCTACACGAAGGACGGCTACGAGACGGCGACGACGCTCTACAACAAGTACAAGGGCCAGGGCTTTACAGTGTTGGCGTTTCCGTGCAATCAATTTGGCGGGCAGGAGCCGGGGACGGCGCAGGAGGTGAAGGAGTTTGCTTGCACACGCTTTAAGGCGGAGTTCCCCATCATGGCGAAGATTGACGTGAATGGTGACAAGGCCCATCCGCTGTATAGCTATTTGAAACGCTGCCTTACTGGAGCTGCTGGCGTGCAGGCCATCAAGTGGAACTTCACCTCATTCCTCATTGATAAGAATGGTGTGCCCGTGGCGCGGTTTTCGCCCGGTGCGTCGGTGGATCAAATTGAGAAGGGACTTTTGCCATTGCTTGGGGAGGAGCATGCTGCTGTTTCTGCCCAGTGTTCTTGCGAGACTGTGACACCCGCTAGTTTGTGCTCCTGATTTATTTTGTTTCATTGTAGTTGTGGCTCTCCTTATTTTTGGGTCTCATTCCCGTCCTTTCCATTTACACCCCGCATGTTTTTTATCTTGTCGTTGCGCGCTTTTTTGTTGTTGTTATTTTTGCAGCGGCCTGAGGCGAATCACGAACCGGCATGCATCCTCACTGTTGTGTGAATAACGTGCAAACACAATAGGAGCGTTGCAGGGTAGTTGCTTGTTCTTGTGCGTGCGCGTTTGCGAGGGTGAGTGTGTGGGGTTTAAGGGGGTTGAAGCTGAGGTATGACTCATGTTGGTTTTTCGCACTCTTACTTTTTTCTCTTCACTTGTGCGTCGGGTCATTCTTTTTTTTTTGTTTTGTTTTTTTTGTTTTGATTTGTGTGTTACTTAATTTACGGCTAAAACGAGCACAACCCGGTGGCGTGGTGCGAGTGACGTACGTGCGTGCACAAAGGGAGGAGGATGAGGAGGAAAAGGGGCGAATGAAGGACCCAGAAAACGAAGAAAAGAAACGAACAAGAAAAGAAAAGAAGAGAAAAAAGAACACAAAATACATAAATACAATAACGAGGCTTTTTAAAGCGTAGGAGCACAACGAAGGCAGTTTTGATGGTTGCAGTAGCCTCAGAGCGTTGTTTTTGTTTGTTTGTTTGTTTGTTTCTATGGGACTGTGTGTGTGTGTGTCTGTGCCTATCTTCCCCTTCTTTTCAGTGCCTCTCTTCGCCTGCTTGTAGGATGTGTGGTGGACGTCACCTGGCAATTGCAGGGCGTTGCAGTTACGGGCCATACCTGCAATACGCAACACATTTTTTTCTATCTGTCTGTTTCTTGTTTTTTTTTTTTTTCGTGTCTCTCGCGTTGCTGTGTTGTTACTGTCAGTGTAGGCTGTAGCACAAAGGGAAGCTGCGGAGGGGGGACGCGGGAAGAGGTTCGTCACTGGACACGTTTGCTGCACTGCCTCCAGTCTCGCACGCACACTCTTGTGGTTTCCTTTTTGTTCCTTTCTTCTTTTTTTTGTGGTGGATGCGTACGTGCCTGTGATGTGCCGCTTCAGCATGCGTGGCGGTGGTGTTCCTGCAAGGTGAATGGAATGCCAACTGGAAATGCAACATTCCTTCTGTCAGTTCTGTTTACAGCAGCGTTATCGGGGTTTCTCTGCGTAGAGCAGGCCACCGCCAAAGTGGGCTGTGCAGCCACCGTTTTTTCTGTGCAAGCGGCTAATGCCTTGCGGTTCTCTGCCTCACCTGCATCTTCCGCATCATGGCCTCGCGCAATTCGTGAATGCAACAAGCATCATCTTCACGAGGAGGCATCCTTATGGGTCACCGCACTTCGTTACATTGTCGTCACAACAGAGGCCAGGCGACTGGGGTTGGATGCGCTCCAGCGGGGCGAGCTGCGAAGACGCGCCAACCTTTTTTTCCTTCTGGAGAAGTGGCATGCTCCTGGCTGCGGTGACACTGCTGCGGATGTGGCGGATGAAACACTGGCGGCCACTCTGAATGAGGAGATGGACGGGTGCCGTGCCTGGACGGATGTGGCAAATGGCAGGAAGTACCACATGAGTTTCGTGTTGAGCGGTGGCGGCATGGCACGAGTTGAAGAAGCGGCGGCTCTGGATGCCGCAGTGTGCGGTCACGCTGACCCAACACACGCCGATCGTATCCGACTGTTGCTGTGTGCCGTCGCCGCGTGGTGCCAGCGATGTTGAAGCATTTTCGCCCACTCTGCTAGGCTATAGCCACCTCTACAGGAATTCCGCCTGCCTAGGAGCAGGCGCTTGCTTCCTTTCAGAAGCTTCTCAACGACGAGGGGATTGTATCTTTCGTTATGGCAGAAGCAGTTGCCTCGACGACAATGTCTGCCTATTACTTTCCGGCGACGCTTGTACAGCGCTGCGATACTATTTTGAAGGAAAAACGGGGGAAAATGCTGCCGTGCGTCGTTTCCCTTCAACATCTGTTGGAGGGGAACAGTGCGTCAGCAGCTTTCACCACGACAGAGACTCCGGGCTGTACTCTGCACATGTGCACAGAGGCGCAGCTGCTTGACTTGAAGTGGCGCTACAGCGGGAGTTATGCGAGCGACTGGCGGTGGCGTCACAAGCGGAACAGCGTAGCGTAGAGCAGGCACATCAGTTCAAGGATGCATGTGACTTGCACCGAATGAGAGTAAGGGACAGTGAGGCGTGGGGCCCCACCCGATGCATCGAAAGACGGGCTTTGCTGCTGTCTCCTGCGACGACACGGCAAGGGGTGCCTTGCTCCCTCAAACGCGTTTTCAAGAGGGAGGGAAGCGCCAGCCGACAAGAAACCAAAATTGAAGTCCGAGACGATTGCCAGCGTGCACGAGGCAGCGATCACGGCGTCGTGCTGGGAGCGTACGATTCTCGAGGTTTGGGGCGCACGTCGCGAGGAGGTTCTTGCAGTGCTGCGGCAATACCGTACCACAAACAACAGTCTTTTGAAGCTCAAGGAGACTGGAGGAAAAACGAAGGCGAAGGAGGAGGTTGGATCAGTATGGATGGCCGATGTGCTAACGGGAGCTCTTTCAAGTCAGCTTCGTGCCCTGATTGGTGTGCCTGGACGGCCTGCATGCCACCCGTTTATTTGATTTACTTCGGGGGTGGATCACGGGTGGGCGTGCTGCGCTTGATGCGAGAGTGTGCGTTGCATGGACGCTAGAGTTGGTCGTGTTGCTTTTGGTCGCTAACCTCAACGCTTTGCAGGATGTCAATCTGTTTTTGGAATTGATGGATGTGGTGAAGCATCTGGCGAGTATTTGGGGCCAATAAAATGCTGCATTGTTTCTATCACTCCAACAGCTGCCTGAGGCGTTGGCGATGGTTCTCATGGATGCTGTTTTACTTTTTTCGTCGACGGGGGCTTATGTTTTTGTGGAGCATAATTTTCACGGTGGACGCGACGGCACTCGAAGGTCGCATGCCTCTTACTTGCTATTGGAGCTTCATTCCTCGTGCAGTTTGCGACGCGCGGTGTCGATGCGTAGCGGTGGCGCTCCCATCGTAGAAGCAGCGGGGGATGAAGGAGCCAATGCGTTGCCGTTAACGTTCCCGCGTGATTGTGCTGAGGAAGTGATGCTCTTAACCGACGTTGCACTACGTTGCACTACGTGGCAGAGGCTAGGGGTTCATGGTGGGTCCTTCACCCAGGCGAGATGTGGGGTTTATTCTGACACTCATTGAGCTGCTTGGTCACGCTGTTGTTGCGGAGATGCAGGAAATTTCTACGCGGTGGGATTACAACATTGTGCCAACGCGACGTCTGCGAAAGAAGGCGTTGATGGTTCTTACTTCGCCTGCAGAGCGGGAGTACAAGGCAAATCAGACCATCCAGAACTGTGTGATGAGGTTTGCTTATCTTCTCGAGGGATTGTTAGCGGGAGCTGCGGATGCCTTGCCGCACCTTCTTCCAGACAG
>NW_021705843.1:31162-54153 GCF_003719475.1 Trypanosoma rangeli
TTCATTCCTCGTGCAGTTTGCGACGCGCGGTGTCGATGCGTAGCGGTGGCGCTCCCATCGTAGAAGCAGCGGGGGATGAAGGAGCCAATGCGTTGCCGTTAACGTTCCCGCGTGATTGTGCTGAGGAAGTGATGCTCTTAACCGACGTTGCACTACGTGGCAGAGGCGAGGGGTTCATGGTGGGTCCTTCACCCAGGCGAGATGTGGGGTTTATTCTGACACTCATTGAGCTGCTTGGTCACGCTGTTGTTGCGGAGATGCAGGAAATTTCTACGCGGTGGGATTACAACATTGTGCCAACGCGACGTCTGCGAAAGAAGGCGTTGATGGTTCTTACTTCGCCTGCAGAGCAGGAGTACAAGGCAAATCAGACCATCCAGAACTGTGTGATGAGGTTTGCTTATCTCCTCGAGGGATTGATAGCGGGAGCTGCGGATGCCTTGCTCCACCTTCTTCCAGACAACCACAGTTTTTCCCGCATGTGCAATGCCGTGGGACTCATTTTATACGACATGGATGGCCACACGGGGGGTCAGCTTCTGATGCACCTTCTCCGCCTGCGGCCACCCAAGATCACGCTGGACCTCGAGGCCCACATGGCGATTATTCGTTGCCTCTCTTCTATGCGGCACGGATGCACGCTCTGGGAGGAGGCTGTACTGCACTACACACAGGCCGTCAACTCCCTGGTGAACGCCAGGCAACACAACCCTGTGGTGCCCCATCGTCGTCCACACGTCCCCGAAGATATTTCCAGTGCCCGCCTGCTACGTTGTATCAGAAGCAGCCCTTTGCCGCGTGAGCCAAGGAGCGCGTTGACGTTGCGTATTGCTGCTTTTGCACGGGCATATAGGCTTCCTTTGAGCGCTCAGTCTTATTCCTCTTGCTTGCTTAACTTTACGGGGAAAACAACCCATGGGCATCTTCACTGGTGCTCCGTGGTGTGATGCTTTAGAGTGGTATAACGATGCAATGACCCGGATGAAGCAGACGCTCATGCTACAGCAGGATCCTCTATGTTTTCAGGTGGCATGCTTACTGAGTTTACTTGCTTAGGGTAAGTGGTCCGAGGCGCTGCTTTGGCTTCCGCTGGCAGACATTGTTCGCCATCACGATGGCGCAGCGGAGTTAGGTCATATCGCTGGTAATGTGCCCTTTCTGCTGAGGCTCTGCGCATCCGACCGAACACGGAGCTGCGCCAGTGCTGCGAGGTCGCTGCTCCAAATGCTTCGGCTTTTGCCTTCGCCTACACCAGGAACACAGGCGGTAAATCTTGAGGAAATGCAGAGCTTGTGTCACGTGGCGAATACCCTTCCTCTCCTGCATACGGAGGTGAAGGCGGCGACTGGGGTGCCTCTGTTTCGCCACGAGGCACCGTTGATTCCCAGGCCCCCACTGGAAAGTGACGGCACGTGGACGCATTCGTTGGGGTTAAGTGCTTTCTCTTGTTGCAATCCCTGCCACAGTCTGGATGCGCTGGTGGGAAAACTGGAGGACGCCGCTTTGTTGGGTTTGCAAGGAGCGACAAGTGATACTGCTGGGAGTGGTGGAGGTGATCCACTTCAACCCTAGGCGCGCATGCGAGTTTGTGAGCGTATGTCTCGTGCATTTTTGCCTCTTAAAACAGTGTGGTCGGCGGATGACTTTCTGAGGCGGGTAAATGCAGCTGATGAGGAGGCAACGACGGGTGAGGCGGTGCGCTCACGCCTGGACACCTGCTACGCCAGTGTCATTCTGCTGCTGCGAAGGTTTGAGCGACTGCGCGCAGAGAAGAGGCGGGGCATGCGAGGACGTGATTTTGTGCCACGGCCGGGTGACGGAGTGGGCGGATAGAGGGGCCCCCGAAAAGGAGGGTGAGTGAAGGGAGGGGGTCTGCAAACGAGGGAATAAAAAAAACAACAACAACATGGAAGGAGAAAGGGCCACTTACCACCGAACTTGATGCTGCGCTGTAGTCCGTGTTTGTGGTCCCCTGTTTTTTGCCGTATTGTCGATATTATGCGGCAAAACGAGCCGTACGCGCGGTCGGGCATTCTGTACCCCATCGGTGTGGAGCTGGGGGCGAAGGTGGATAAATGCACGCCTCGTGAGCTACAAGACAAGGTTGACAGTTTACTTGCCCGTTCCCAGCGGTCTGCAACAGTCAAGACGGGAATGGTGTATAACACCGATCAGTCGGTGGCGACTGAGATCAAGGCGTATGAGCGTTACGTCTTCACAGGCAACATGCGTGGGGGGCACATTAAGGGTGATCACCGTTTTGGCCCACGGTTGACGGGTTATGGAGGCGCTACGACAAGGCCAGGGCTGAGATGGAACGGAGACGACTTGTGATGTGAGTGTGTCGGCAAGTAAGCTTTTTTTTTTGGTGGGCAGATATGGATGCGTATATGCATAGCTGTTGCGCTGTACGCTGCCCTTGCACGGGCAGTTTCTACAGCACCGGATGAGGAGTGACGATAGTTGAACTACAAGGGCTTTCTTCAGTGAGTGACGACGATGATGATTATTGCTGGACGAATACACCCGTCTGTGTGTTGCTGTTTTGAGTCACCATGTTAACATGCTTCTTTTCTCTATTTGTTTATCCCATTTTTCCCGATTTATTTTTCTCTCGCCTTCGCCTTTTCTTTTTCGCTATCGCTTGTGCTTCTTCTTTACCGGCAATCGGAAGTCGTTTCGTGGAAGAACGAATAAAAGCCCTAGACGAGGTGAGAAGCAACCAACAGCAAGGAATAGCTTTGACTGTGAGCCCACCGCGGTGAAGAAGGAAGGGCGAAAAACGAGGGGTGAGGGGATAGATGATTGTAGAGGACACCGCTGCGGCTGAAGTGCCGACCGTTCGGCGAGTGCGCCGGATGCGCATGCATTTTGAGCGACTTGTTCGCCCATCTGACGTGCAACCGGGTGACTCGATGCCCAGCATTGAGGGATGGGTTCTGTTCCTCACAAACCTGCCAGCCAACACAACCACGGACCACATTCTCGACTTGTTCCTCACCCACAAGAATGAGAGGGGCGAGGGATGTGCCCCTGTTCGCGAGGTAAGGCTGCCACTGGACAAAGACTGCTGTTGCCGCGGCTATGCATTGGTTGAGCTGGAGCGAAGGGAGGCTTTTGAGCGGGCGTTGCAGGAGTTAAACGGTGTTGTGCTGCCGTTTGCCGAGGGGGAGCCGCCAACGGGCGAGGATGTCTGGCGTCTACAGATTGCACCAACGTTTTTGGGTGAGGAGGACGATGACGATATTCCGTTGGCAGGCGAGAAGCGGACTTTGGAGAGCATTGAGTGAACCTTTTGTTTGATGTGTGGATGTCTCACACATTTCGTCTGTGTTCTGTCCGTTTTGAAGCCGCCTTGTTTTGTGCAGTTGGCCCTCATATTGTCTTGTGCGAGAGTGAGCGGTGACAGCAACGACAACGAGGTGAATAATAATAATTCTTTTAGAAAACCAAGAAGAGGAAGGGGCGATAATCATCCAATGTAGGAGCTGTTTTTGCTTTTTTTTTCTCTCTCCTCTCGGTGATGTGTGTGTGTCGTGCCTGCGCCTGTGGCTGCTTCTCTTTCCCCGCTATCTCCCCTTATTGATGCCCACACACACGCACCCTACGTGCATTCCGGTGTATCGTTAGCCCTCTTGGTTTGCTGCCTTGCTGTACGCCTTGATAAGCATTTCCTCTGTTGTTGTTGTTTTTTCTTCTGCTTCGTGTGTGGGGCGCTTGCCTTGAATAACTACACATGGTAGAGTGTGAAAGAGGGGGGCATACTTTGGCGCCAGCCCTTGCAACAGGGGACACACCCCTCCTTCAGTTCCACTTATGTGAAGCAAGCAACAGGCAACAAGCGAAAAAAAAAAAGAGGCAAAAGGATATAAGCGGCCATCTCATCACGTCTTAGATTTTACGCCATATTCTCTAATGAGGGACGGGGTTGCTGGTGATTCTTCTCCCAAGCCGTCTCACACATGTGCAGATCTTGCGGATTCACAGCGAACAAGTCTGCCATTTGTGCTTTTTGAACTTGTGATGGTGTCCATATTTACCTTTACGTACTTTTTGATAAGGCGTCAGCGGCGCCTGTTCGAATTGCGTGCGCAGCAGCGCCATGAGAGAATGGCTCGGATTGAGGTGGGGTTTGGCGTGAACGCGAATACTCCTGAGCACAGCGGTGTGTAGCAGAGGTAAACCATGGAAGTCTCGTTTTTTTTTTCCACAGAGCGGGATGGAATCTTCGTCGGCGTTTCTGCTTACTCGCGTGACAACACCGCTTACGAAGAGCAGAGTGGCATGATACAAACTTTGGAACATGCGTGATTTTTTTTTTTTTAGTCATATCGTTTGATATTCGCCATCTCTTTTGTTTCTACTCTTTTTTTTTGGTTATTTGGCGGTGGCGGCAGCAGTGACGAGAGAACCCGCATATGCGCTGTGCCTGAATGCTCTCCTTTTTGTTGTCTCCGTTGCTTGTGGCGTTTTATGCGGGGAGGTGCTTCGACTGAGTTTCTATGCGTTGGCGGGGGTGTTGTTTTTCGTCGGCGCGGTGGGATGCAGGGCCTGACGCGTCCCCGAAGTGTCGGGGTCCTCTCCATCGGCCTTGGCCACATGCTGGAAGCCGCCGCGATGGCATACACCCCCGCGCGTGAGGACCACCACGCTACGACTACCGCTGCTGCCTTGTCTCCTGCTGATGGTAACTCCTCCCCAGAGCAGTGTGGCGGTTCTGGGAGACTGGAAGACGTTGGATCCATCGCCACCGCCAAATCCGTCTTGCTGTGCTTACGCCGCCCGTCCTCACGTGTGGCGGCGGACAAGGGTGACGTGCAGGAATACACGTGGCACTGGGGGAGGAGCAGCGTTCAGCGCAGGAAACGTGTCATTCAGCGAACGATGGAGGCACGACCGAGACTTCTAGCGTTTTTGCTGTGGCCCTGTAAGGGGGGGGGGGGGGGCAGAGGGAGGCCCCCAAGCGCAGCACAGTAGTGACAGTGACGACGACGAATACCGATGCGGTCTGACGCGTCTCTGGTCTTTCCAAAGATTTAGCAAACCCCTTGCAGACACCACGCTACATCAGGAGAAACCAGGGCGCAGTGGTGGCGGCAAAGTGGAGGAAAACCTGTTGAAGGAGCAGCGGGGGAAACGTCTTGCGGTGCGTACCGCGCTCTCCACGCGGAGGACGTGCAGCGGAGATGGCGAGGATGCTGTGAATGGCGCCGATGACAAGGTGGAAGTGTTTGATCGGCTGTACGCGAAGGGATCGCGACTTTGGAACAAGCAGGAGGAGCTTTACCGACGAAGAGAAGAGACACGACGCAGGGAAGACAATAACAAAATAATTATATTACCGGGAAGGCACCGAGGAGGGCGGGTCCACAGCGGTGGACATGCTCCCATGACAGAAGCGGAGAGGAACGGGCTCTTTGAGCGACTTGCTGTGCCGCTGCAAAGGTGTGAGGGGGAAAAGGATAACACCTCTCTTATGTGCGATGGAGTGAGAAACGGGGAGTTCGAGGCGGAGGAATATCAGCAATATGTCTCGCAATGGTATGTACCATCCTTGCCCACGCTGACATTGGCGGATCTGGAGCGCCACAATGAGCTGGTAAGCTCGGTGTGTTAATGGCCCTTCACTGTGTGTTGATTACTCTTTGTTTTTGTTTTGCTTTTTCATGCTTCTTTTCCATCCTTGAGAAGGGGGTGGGGGAGGCTCTGAACCGTCAAGCATTGCACACAGAGACGTCTGTTTCAGAGTGCGTACGTATGCACATACATGCACACCTCCGTGATTGTTGCTCAGTGTATGTATATATATATATATATTCCTCATAACTTTCTGCGCCGGCTTCTCTATCTGTCTGTGCGTGTGTGTGTGTGTGTGGGTGCATAGATGCGTCGTGTGGATCCTACAGTTCCCTTTTCACTTTTGTAAAATAAACAACACATTTGGCGTTTGTGAGAGAAGGTGCGATAATATGCGGCGATGCCCTTAACGACTTCTCTCTTACTTTCCTACGAGTCGAGTGAGAATTTATGTTAATATATATGATGTATACATATATATTTGTTTTCTCTGCACCATTTTTTTTTCTTTTGCAGGAGGCAGCGAATTGCTGTTTTGGGCGACTGAGTGGGGGAAATTAATTAGTGTGTGATGCCTCCTCCGCGAGGCATGCAGCGGCACCTGAACGGCAAATCTGGCGCCTACACCGAGGAGTACCACCGCCTCCTTGGCAGATCGACGTGGATTGTCGTGCGACACCTCGACCATGCGGACGCCAAGGGCGCCGTCATTCTCTCCGAGGGGGACGTTGCCACTGTCTTCTCTCAGTTTGGCGACGTGGTAGATGTGCGATTTGTGCGACACCGACGCACGGGGCGTTTCTTGGGCACGGCCTTTGTGAGGTTTGCGGACTACCGCAGCGCCGTGCTCGCCGCGGACGAGATGAATTCCAACCATGAGACTGGGCAAGAAGTGCGGTTAACAGCAGCAGGCGCTTTGGCGGGGCGCGGGATCGAGGTGGAGCGCTGCGACGAGGCGGAAGTCGTCGTGCTACCCGATGACGTGGAGTCGTACCCGGCGTGGGTCGCCAGACTGGAGGCTGGAAGGATGTCTCTGACACACTGAGGACGACATGCGCTTTCCGCTGTAGTTTTGTTTCATTTTGCACGCGTGTTGCTTGTGCGTTTCCTGTCAGCTTGCTGCAACGGGGCCCGCCCTGCACGAGGACGAGGGAACAAAGTGGAGGCCAAGGGCGGTGCATGGTGGGCTTTGCAGGAGTACGCATGGGCTCGCGTGAGAAAAGAAAAGGAGATGAGTGCCCGTAGGATGAACTCCTTTTGCACTTACTCCTAATGGTGTGCGCACTTTGTTGTTATGATGATGATGATTTATTTTTTTTTTTTCTACTCTTCTCATTTCTCTTTCTTTCTCTGTGTGTGTGTGCTGGTGGTGGTGGTGGGCTCTCTCGCAGTTGCAGCAGGGACGGGGTGCTCTATCGTAACGATCCGCATTTTGTTTTGACGAATACGTCTGGCTCCCTCACTCCGCGAGGTCAGGGGCGGCAGCGAGAGGCGCCAGCGTCGTCAGAGATGGCCTTTCCGACCTGTGTGCTCTCTGAGGTGCGTGGCGCCGCGTTTAGCGCGTTGTGGGGCATCGTCATCAAGGAGGACGGCAGTGGCGCGGCCGCGGGCGGGGTGCACCAAAAGGACAAGACAGTCGTTTTCCAGAGATTTACCCCGCGGTGATTATCAACGGTTGGTGGAGGTAAAATGCATGACGGCAATGCGTACGCCTCCGTGGAAGGTGATTTAGAGCAAGCGGGCTTTTCCTGGTGCTTCCGCGGGTTTGACAGGATGTTCGCCCTACTGGAGTGGAGCCGCCCAAGCGCGGCACAGGTGGCAAGGGCCATCAGCAACCTGAAGACATGTTTTTAGTCCCCTAAGAATGAAAATTGCATCGCGCGGAAGGCGGGGTTGTAGCCTCCTGAAAGAGAGGGAGGCGGGAGATGACAAATACATTGAAAACGAAAGGAAGAGGGATGAAAAACTTCTCATGGAAGGCGCCAAGGGAAAAAAAAGGAAGGAAACATATAAGAGTGAGTCCCTTTAGTGGTTAGTGCCAGTTTTTTTTTTTTTTTGCATGTGTTTGTGTTATACGTACTTGTGGATTAATACCGCCGCCTCATCTGCGCTGTTTTCGCATTCATGCCTCTTATGTGATGCTTGTGCCACTGCCGTTTTTTCGCGCTGCATGCAGCTTTTTTCCCCTTCTGTCTGTCTGCTGTTCAATCTTTGCTTGCCAGAGAAGGTTGTGAAACCTTGATTTCTGATGTCTGTTGAGTGCCTGGCATACCGGCAGATCCTCAAACAACTGGGGCGGGTGTCGTTGCGGTACAATGAGCTAAGCCATGTGTGCTTCACCGTGTTTGGGGTCATGCTGCGTATGGAAGACTTTGCCGCTGCTGGATACGGCAACACACCACAGCGGGTGGTGCGATCGGCGTTTTTGCGTCCAAGCATCACTGGGCTCGCCAGCGATGCATCGGCTGCACGCCTGTCAGCCGCGTTTGATATCCTGCGGCGCCTCAATGATGCTCTGAGGTCGGATGCAAAGACGAGGACGCTTGTGGAAGAGCAGACTACCACGGCCTCGCCTCCGCGCTCCTCTGCTAGAGCGTTGGAGAAAGAAAAGACCACGGGTGTACAATGCACAGGTGAGGCTGGAAAAAGCAAGACAAGCCTGCACGACGACGCCCAGGAGGGTGACGAGGATGATGTCATTACTATCGCCAATGGAACCATCTTTATTGAGGGTTCTGTGGGCCGCAAGGTGCGAAAAATATCACGCCATGTTGTGTTTTGTATGGTTTTAGACCGCCTCCCTTTATATCGTTTTTTGATACCACCTGAACCGTTATACACGAGAAATATGCGTACAAGCTTTAAGTTTCCGCTTATGGTGGACGCGTTGCTAGTTATGGCCGCCTTGTCAAACGTGTCGGGCAAGGTTCCCATAGTAATACAAAACGATGTGAAGACGGTGGAAGAGTACCGCGCTATGCGGGCTTCAATTCCCACACGCACCGTTACAGTGTCGGATCACGTAGAAGTGGAGCTGCGGACAGAGTACGTTTGCTCCAGCATTGCTGACGAAGAGGTTTCTGACGCCTCCAATGAAGGAGAGATACATGCATCCCTTCCACGGAGTAGCGGCGGAAGTGTTGCACCTGCATCAAGGGAGTACGTTTTTCGATATGTTGTGTCTATTCGAAACTATGGACCCTCTAGAAATGCAAAAAAATGGCATGTCCAGCTGCTCTCGCGTCACTGGGTTGTCTTTGATGAGGACATGGGGCAAGTCACTGAGGTGACTGGTCCTGGCGTGGCTGGCAACTTTCCCCTTTTGGCGCCTGGAGAGTCGCACACGTATGAAAGCGGCGTCAGCTTGTGCGGCACCACCGGCGTGGTGCGTGGCACATTTCAGATGAATGCCTACAACGAAGATGGTGAGTCGTGTTACATTGACGTGCACATTGGACCGACTCGTCTCTGTGCAACAGGGGCCGTGTGACATTCAACAAATAAAACAACAACACATATGGCTCTTTGACATGGCACTGGTTGATGCGTTGTGTGGGACGAAGCGAAGCGGAGGAGCTGTGCGCAGAGTTTCTTTTTTTTTTTCCTTCTTTTCTTTGCTTTCTCCGCCCAAAACGATCAGACACGTTTCAGCAGTGGGGGACGAAGGAAGAAAAAAAAAACAAAAACAGGAGCCAACTAAAAGTTTCAAACGAAAAAAGGAACAAAAATAAAATACTTGTCGAAATAGCAACCAATATATGAGCATGTCTGGTTCTCCCCTGGCCGTTTTTTTCATGGACCTCGGTAATGTGCCACACAGTGTGAGTCAACTGCTACAACGTTTTATTCTGAGAGACGGCGTCATTGTGGGCTGGGGATCGGGCTGTAATGGTGAACTTGGCACCACCTATTGTTGTAACCTTATTACCCCCTTGGTGATTAGTGGCCGTGACAAGGCTATACGGATTGGCTGTTCTTCAACCTCCTCCGTATGGCTGGGTACACGCGGGACGGTCATTACAATGGGAAGCGGCCGGTGGGGGGAACTTGGGGTACCCAATCCAAAAACGTGTCCGCTTGTTTCCGCCACTGATAATGGAATTCCCATTGCCATTATACAGATTGAATTGCCCAGGCTTTTAGGAGGGGATATGTTTATCGATGTTCAAGGTGGTTTTGCGTTTTTTGCCGCATTGTCTGTAAAAGGAGAAATTTTTCTCTGGGGTGCAAACAACTACTTTCAGTGCTCACCCAATGTGGATCTTAAATGTTGTCCTACAGCACAGCGCCGCAGTATTCCGGGTGAAAAAGTTATTCAAGTAGCGTGTTCAAACTTTACCGTTCTTGCACTCACTGCATCTGGTTCTGTGTACGGCTGGGGGCACACCTTTCTTCTTTGCGATGGGAGCGACGTGCTTGAGCAGGTGCCGGACGAGTTGGTGGTTGGACTCAAGGCTGGCTCAGATAATCGGACGGCTGTGCTTGAACCCGTCAGGCTCAGGGCTCTAGAGGACAAATCTGTAGCATTTTTGCGAATGGGACCGTGGCACGCAGTAGCGGTTAGCACAAATGGTCAGGTATACACGTGGGGGCTTGGGAAAAATGGGGCGCTCGGTCATGGAAGTGAGAGTGATGTGACGACACCAAAACTCATTACAACGATTAACACCAAAGTTATGGAGGCATCGTGTGGTAGTTTTCACACATGTTTTGTGACTGCCGATGGTTTAGTTTATGCCTGCGGCGACAACCAAGGAGGACAGTGTGGGGTAATGGGAGAGATGAAGATCACCACCTGTCGTTGTATGTATGTCCCTTCTTATCATAAAGTGATATCGGTTACGTGTGGTCGACACCATACATTGCTTCTTCTAGAAACAGGGGAGGTTGTTTCCTACGGGACAGGTCTGGGTTTAGGCATAGGTGCTGGGTACAGCATGCGCATGGTGCGTGGCTTCCATATCTTGGATAATTATACAACATTATGCCTATCTGGAGGGTCCTGCCATAATTTTTCCTTAGCGATACCGAAAACCTTGTCCATGATTTTTCTTGGGATTCCACACGGTGATGTTCCCCCGGCACTTCGAGTGATTGACTTGAACAATGGATTACTAGGTGCAGCTTTGGGGCAGGACTTTTCTCTTTTGCTGACGCGACGCGGTTCCTGCTACACCATGGGTGTAGGGGGATGCGGCCAGCTAGGTTTTGATACCCGTAACATAAAGGAGTTTACCTCCGACAAAGTGCCTGTGGTGCGCCATGCCACGCGCGTCTCGTATTTTTTTCGGACGACAATCGCACAGGTTAGTGCCGGCGTTAGCTTTGCTATGGCTCTTAGTGACAGTCAACGCGTGTTTGCCTGGGGAAGCAACACCTACGGCCAGTGTGGACTTGGTGTGTGCCCGAAGCAGTATCGAATTATAAGCGAACCCCGCGAGATCACATGGCTAGCCGACAAGTTAATCATTCAAGTTGCTTGTGGCTGCTTCTTTGGCATGGCACTTGCCATCACGGGGGAGGTGTACACCTGGGGTGCTATTGAGTGCTGTGGTAATGGGCTGCAACCTCTTCCCTCCATTGTGCCAGCGAGTCTTATCATAAGTTCAGTGGGACCTGAAACCATGGCCAGTGTGTTGCTTCCGGTAAAGGTATCAAGTTTATTTGGTATTGTTTCGGTAGCCGCGGGATCGTCGCATGCCGTGGCACTGAATGCGCTGGGAGAGATATTTACCTGGGGTATTGGCAGATGCGGTTGCCTGGGACTTGGGACAATAGAAGATCATTATGTGCCTAGTAAGGTTAAGGTCTCCATGAGAGCTCACTTTGCCCGCATTGGCTGTGGCCCCTTCTCCAGCTTTGGTCTTACCGATGAGGGAAAGATGTACGTGTGGGGCGCAAACGATCGGCGGCAGCTGTCCGTGGAAGGTACCTGTGCGTTGTTCCCAGCGCAGGTTCTTGATTGCGTGAAGGAGGCGGCGATGGGGAAGCACTACACCCTTGTACTGACGCGCGCCGACGAGTTGAGGTTTGCTGGAGTCTTGGACGGTGAGGATGGCCGACGTGTAAGCCACTCCTTTTACGACACAGAGGCTCTGCCTCCCCTCATTACACCAGCTGCTCTGCAAAAGAACGGCTATCGTGCTGTGCGCATCTTTGGCGGCGTCGGTCATGCCATATTGTTGGTGGAGAGGAATACCATTGATCCTGACGTCATCGCTGGCTTGCACTACGCGATGCGGGAGCAGCCACGACGCATCATCACACGGCTCATTAAGTAACGCTACTGCGTTGTAATGCGATGTGAGAGATAGGTATAAATGGACAGCGCGTGTGATAAGAGAGGTGGTACAAGGCGCAAAGTAAAAAGGAGGATATAGTGAGGCCAGAGTTATTTGTTTTTTATTATTTTATGATTTATTTATTATTTATTATGTTTATGTTTACTTTGTGTATTGTTATTGTGGACTTTTTTCTTTTTTTCGTGTGTGTGCGTTTTGTTTTTGTTGCCGTTTGCTTTACTGTGGTGAATTTGAACACATATGTGAATCTCTGTGGGCAACCGAATGGTCCGGTGCATATTACTCACCACATGTGTATTGGCATTGGCACCTACCACGTACATGCATGCACCTGTGGACATTTCTCTTTCTATATGCACATTTATGCATGTATGTGAGGGAAATCCAATTTAAGGTTTGCTTGTTTGTTTGTGGACTCTACTCAAGCAACGACGTGCATGCGTTTTGGACGACAACCTTGACGTTCGTGCCGTTCGCCTAACCCCTACTATATATATATATATATATCAGTTTGTATATATGTGCATATTTGTATGTGTATAGGCAGGTAAGTGGCGGTGTGTCTGCACGTCTCTGTCCCTTTCTCTATGTGTGTGTGTGTGTGTGTGTGCCTCATGTCTGAAGTTAGTAGCGTTGTGGGGTGCAGCGGGTGATCTAACAGCGGCGAAGCAGCGGAGAAATAAAGGAAGGAACTGGCTTTTATGTATGTGTGGGTGGGGTCTTATGGGAAATAGATTTTAACAACATCACCCATTACCGCCAACAGCAAGAAGCAACAAAGCACGTCAGCAACATGAATTTAGAGCAAATTTGGGTTGCCGTTGGCGTTTATGTTTCTTTATTTTGGAGCGGGCGAAGGGCTTACACTTGAACGTGGTTGTACACACGCATGTCTACGCGCTTGTCCTGTTTCCCCCCCTCAATCTGCATGCATCTAAGCAGGTGCCGCATTGCCGGTCCGCCCTAAGGATTACTTCTTTTTTTTTTTGCAGTGGAGTTGGCGTCTGCGCAATTTAATTCATTTTTTTTTTTTTTGCGCTCCCCAGCGTGCGGTTGTGCGTGTGTGGGTCGTGCCTGGCGCTGGAAGGGACCAGGCGGCAGGGCACCTCACAGCGAAGCCACACGGCCACAGGGGTGTGACAAGGAGCAGAAAGGCGTAGGCTTGGCGTAGCAGGGGCGTCAGGGCGCTGCAGACGGAGTGAGTAGGGGGAGCGCAACAGCAGCCTGGGGGGAGCGGTAGGGGGAACAAGTGGTGGTTCCTTTAACTCCTCCCATCAACACCACCACTATCACCACAACTTCTGTTTTACTTTTCGCTCCGGCAGGCAGGGGAAAGAGGAGGGGGCGGAGAAGAGTGCGCGTGCCTGGCTGGGGCGCCTTTAGTATTAGTTTTTAGTTTTAGTTTTAGTTTTTTTTTATTTGTTCCCCCTCCTGCCCAGCCTACCTGGTGGTTTGTGTGGTAGCCGCACAATTTTTTTTGTGTTTTTTGCCGTCGTGCGCTGTGACGGGCACGGCGGAGCATTACAAAGAAGCAAGAAGGAAAGGAAGGGGTGAAGAGAGGGAGACGAGAGAATCAGCATTAATTTTTGCATGGGGATGGAAGCCCCTGAATTGGATATGCCGCGGGAGACGGCGGATCTGCGGCAGGTTCTGCTGGAGCTGGAGGACCGGGTTAAACAAACCGCCGGTGTGATGCGTGAATTGAGCGTCATCCTTCCAGAGGAGGAGAACCCCAGCAACAGCAGTAGTGCCACTAATAGCGTCGGCAACGTGAACCCCAACCTCACCGCAGCCATCGCGGAAGCCGTTGTGACGCCGCTAGAGGAGCTGCAGAAGTACGTGGATGCGTGTGACGTACTCATCCACGATCGCCTGGCACAGTTGCGCCACTACGTGGATGTCGCAGTGGACATCTCCAAATCGTATCAAAAAATGTTTCCTGAACTCCACGAGCGAGTCTGTGCAGCGACAGCGGCAGTAAATGCCTCTGGAGGCCTGCCGATGCCGAAGACTTCCACACCGATTGGTGATAAAATTTGCTATGAGGACGTGCGAAAGTATTTGTCACGGTTTGTGCGCTGGGATCCACTGGAGCTTGACCACGTTACCGACGCGGCCTCGGTATTGGTGGGTGAGGCGCACTGTCAGCCCGCTTCCTTGAAGTATGGGGACGTCGCCGGCAAAGAGCAGCACTATTTGGTGTTTCCGAATTTACAGCCACCACCTGAGCGCCCCGACAGCGCTCAACCAGCGGGGTCAAGTTATGCACACTTAACGTTGAAGCGAAGTTTGAACGCGGTAGTGAATGATCTGCTACTTCGGCAGCTGCAATACGATGGCATCCCGCTGGCTACCGCAATGGAGATGGAGTTGGGCTGCTACGATCGAATATCTGCAGGACCGAATGGAAACTCTTCTTCTGACTTTACATTTTTTGACGCTCGCATTCCACAAGAAATTCGTCGTGGCCTTCTGCATCCTTCAGCCGAGGCTGACAATGCCGGGGATTTACTCCAGCTTGTCCAGAACGCGTACCCACAAACGGTGCAGTGGATTTTGCAGATTGCGAACCTCTGCAATAACTCTGCCTCAACTCGTCTCGAGACGTTGGGGGTTGGTGAGCCGGCGACACGGGCCTCACCAACAGGTAACGCCGCGTCCTCGGTGCGGCACCCAGGGGACGAGAGAAGAAGTGAGGGGTTCACGGACCTCACGGTCTTTACGGAGCTGGGGTTAGTGGACATTCCTCACCAGGAACCAGAGGAAGAGGATGTACCGAACGAAGTAGCAGACCCAGCAGAGTACAGTCTTCAGCGTTCCCGAAACGGGCATGAAATCCATACGACAGGGCAGCTTCCGTCCACGTTTGCGCGAATGTGGGAACCCGCACTTGTAGCCGAGGAGGAAGATGCGGAAAGAAGTGTATTGGTACAACTTCTGCCGAGGGCAGGCCAACATGGCGAAGAGGAGGAACAGGGGCGTGCGCTCTTCATCTTCCCTAATGACGAGCCTGTATGGTCATATACGGCGGAAGACGAGGTGCATGAGGAGGAAAACGAAGCGGAGGAGGAAGAGGAAGAGCAAGAAGAGGAGGAAGAAGAGCAAGAAGAGGAAGAGGAAGAGGAAGAGGAAGAAGAGGAACAGGAGGGAGTAGGATTAGAAATAAGCACGGTGATGTACCTGGAGGAATCCCCCGCCGAAGATATCCCCCAGCAACAGCGGCAGCAACGTGAAGTGGAACTGCAAAATGGAGACGACAGTGCGACAGGCCATAGGGAGGGGGGAAACGTACAACTTCTGGATGCTGTGATGCAGCAAACCAAAATACTTCTATCTGATCTTGTAATCATTTGTGCGCTACAGCGCTTATCTCAAATGATTGTATGCGGAGAAGAGGCACCGATGAATGTGAAGCTGCAGCGGGCGGTTGATTTTGTTCTCATCCTTCGACAGCATCCGCTTGTGAAGTGGCGCATGGCGTTTGAGCAGGCGTTTCAACGTGCAAACGCCGATGAAGTAAAGAAGGGAGAAAATATACAAATGGATAAAATGGAACCCCCATCACTGTTGCTTACAGTTCATCACATTTTTGCCGCATTGGGTTATATGCCGCTTCCCTTGCACGAGCAGGAGCAACGGAGGCAACATCAGCGGCAGTTGCGAGGCAATGATAATGAGAAGGAAGAGAAGGATGGCCTCCCGGCCCATGCGCGGTCTGCGCAGGAGCACTTGCTCTCATGCGTTGCGCCGTTTCTGCACCTCTGGGGCGGGCGCCAGGGCCAGGGTTTGGATGCCTTTCTGTCTTGTGGCATTCCCTACGAGGCGGGGGACAATGAAAATAGTCTGCAGCAGTTACCACTGCTGCCTATATGTACGACGCCGTATGTCTGGCAGGAGTGTATTCTCTCTGACCTGCTAGACCAGGTCCACAAGCTGCGTCAGTTCGAGATGTTGCTGACACTAGCTACGTCTACGCCCACCGTCTCTGGTGCTTCTGCGTCTGCGTCTGCGTCTGCGTCTGCGTCTGCGTCTGCTGCTGCTGCTGCTGAGGCTAATACATCACACCCAGAAAATGTATTGTATCGTCTCGTCTATCCGTTGAGCACTCTGATGTTAAGCCGTCTCGACGAGTACTGTGAAAAAGGCCTTGTCGGAGGTTTTGAAGAGGAGCCGCAGCAACAACAGCCTCAGCAACCATTCAATTCGCAGCCTCCGCCTTCGTTGCCCCCGCTTCAACCAACAGCACAGCAGCAGCCTCAGAGCAGCATCACGGAGAGCGCACGCATGCATACTGTGGGCGCACTTCGGGACCTCTTCCCTATGTTTGCGGGTTCTGGGGGTCGCACTCGCGCTGCATCGGCCGAGGCCTCCGGTGGTGGCAACAACAGTGGAGCTGGTGAGGGTAACAGTGGCAATAACATACCCTCCTTACAACGACAATCGCTGCCGCGCCCGCAAGGTCGGCGCCAGCAAGCCATTACACTGGAACTTCCCCATGCTACTGCGGTGCTGTTGCAACAAGATGAATTGCGCCGCCGTGCGACGCCGTCGCTGCTCTCCCCACAGAAGCCCATCTGCTTTCATTCGGCGAATCCCACACTTTTTACGAACTCCTCTATCTTTTGGCAGCCCTTGTTTCAAAAGACTATGTGCTACTGCCCAGTGACACGCCGTCGCTGCCTCGACACAGTTCTCTTTGACGTCAACCCGGAGGGACCTCAAGATGTGTTGTCGACTTCAAGCAATCGTCCGGCTCTTAACGTTGCGCTTTTGCTCAATTGTGGACATGTCATTTCTAACCGGGCCATAATGTCGTTGCTGGAGCGGCCACAGCGCCAATCACGGACTCCAGCGACAACTGCGCGGTGCCCCTACTGCACCGCGGATACGTCCTTAGATGAGCTGATGATATTGCACTGCGTGTACTGAAGGTGTGTGTGTGCATTCTCGTTCGAGTTGGCTTTGAGTATTTTGATATTACGGTAGATGTTTTATTACGTTTTTAAAAAAAAAAAATGAAATGCGGCTTTTCGCTTCTGTTGCTTTTTTATTTTTATTTTCACAGTACGCGGAACCCTTTTTTTTTGGCGTCCACCCTCTTCCTCGTCTTTGCTTATTCCCCCTTCCCCTCCTCCCCCCCTTTTTTTTATTATATATATATATATATATATGTATATGCGTTGCCGGGAGGGTGGTTGGGGGTGAGGAGGTGAGTTGAGAAGTTTGCGTACATGTCTGTTTTGTGTTCTACCGATTTATTATTACACTCCTTGTTTTATGCGCTTTTATGCATGCTGGTCTTTGTTGCGCATGGGGTGATTTTCTCCGTAGGGATATTGGTGCTAGCGGCGCAGTGGGAAGCCGTGCACATGTCAACAGTGAGGCTTCCTTCTGTGCCTCCGCGGAAGCACGTCCTCGACAATCGTGTGCAGCGGTCCATGCATGGGTGGTCCGTCATTGAGAAGATCAGTGACTTTACGCACGCTGTCTGCCGTGTGACGGACGGCCGCGGATCTGCCATTCTTATCGCCTGTCCATCAGCAGACTCCACTATCCGCTGCGATGCATTCCATAAAGGGCAACAGCATCCGCAGATGCGGCGCAATGACATTGGTGTGCTGCTTACGACTTCCTTTGTGTTTCCTAGTCGAGAGGAGGCACAAGGGTCAACAGTGACGTTTCTGGAGCAGCCTATTGCAGGGACAAGCGCGCGGGAGGGACGTTGTGTGGAGCCGTTGCAGGTTCCAGTGAGCGTGGACAAGGTGTTTGTCTGCTCCACCTCTAATGCCCCGCCTAGGATGCGGTCCAAGTGGGGCGGCGTGGGAGCGTCCATGTCTGTATCCGGCAACTCTCGATCGGTGGACTACGATACCACGAGAAGGAGTTCGATGTATACTTTGAACCACAGTTTTATGCGGGAGGAGCACGCTGAAGAGGAAGAGTTGGGCTACACCTTGACCTTTTGCGACATGAGTCGAATGTGGGACGGTGGTATGTCCAGCAATTCCTTTGCGAAAGGGTCCTATTTGGGTGGACACCCGCCCGTTTCGTCTGACGTCAGCATAAGCGTTTCGTGCGCCGCCCCTTTTTTCCCTGTACTTCAAACTCGTCTTTCGGCCTCTGCGTCAGAGCGGCACGAGACGTCCAACAACGTTTCCGTCCCATGTTTTTTCCGCACAGAGAGTTTTGGCGTGCGTTCGGCGCCGCAACTGCGGGAGTCGTGCCTTATTAAGCCACTACCGCTGCCATTGCTCCTCTCTCGCATCCCTCCAGTGCGTGTTGGTGACTGCCATTTGATGATTACACACGTCAACGGTAAGGAACGGCACTACGTGGTGCAGACAGTGAAGCAGGTGGGAAAGGATTCATGCGAGTACGATTTTTTTGATCCGGCAAGTGAATTTAGTAGCGGCGGCCCCATTTTTGACATGCTCGGGAATTTTGTGGCGATACAGCACCAGAGCGGGGATCACAGCTACGGCATCTTTACCACCTCAATTGTGCGTCACCTTTTTCAATCCTCCGTGCTGGGCGTCTGCCGTGTGCCGATCATCGACGTTGGCGTGGACGAGGCGAAGTTTGACATGAATGCCGTGGTCCCTGATGAGGTGTTTAATCAGCCGTTTCACCTTAATCAGCGCTACTGCGTGTTCAACGTTGGCGCCGGTGATCAACTGATTGAGTTTGATGATTTTGAGCGTATGCGCATGCGCAGCAACATCCGGGGCTCAACGCTGCCTCCTTCTCTTGTGGCGCCTGCCAGTGATGAAGTATGGCAGGAGTTCTACCACGGCTTTAATAGTCTCATTCTTATTTTGCATGCCTTTTCACATGTGCCCAAGCTGACAAAACTCGCATTAGAGGAGATCACCTCGCATAAGCATCGTAAAGACTTACCAAACGTGTCCTCTCTCGGGGGTATTGGGCTTGTGCTAGAGATTATTGATGGATACCCTGAAAATGAGGAGGTTGTGTTGGCCGCCCTTACCGTCCTGGCTCGAGCTTCTCTGTACACATCTAATCGTGAGGCCATTTGCCGCTGTGATGGAGTCTTGACCGTGTTGGAAATTATGAACGAGTACTCGCATCATGGCAACATTCAGCTTTGGGGATTTTGCTGCCTGTATAACGTTATGGCGTCGGATTCACCCGTGCGCACAGACTCTATTGAAATTTTTGCGCACAGTCAAGGTATTCCATTGGCTATCGAGGCACTTTGCGTTCATCGTGCCCAGCGTTACTTATTACGTTATACAGCCTTTGCGCTCAGCTGTGTGGCTCACGAAGATGCTCGGCATGTGAGTGCAATGATTCGAGGTGGGATCGCCGACGTTATTGTGGACCGGATGAACGAGAATGAGGATGATCCCTTTGTGTTTCTTGGCTTGGCGACACTACTGCGTGAACTGCTGTATTTATTTGGGAGCGGGGTCTTGTTGTTTACAGGGGACGCCCCATCAGACGCATGTGCCTTGGAGGTGGCCACATGGGCTGACGGTGCCCCCATGCCTCTATGGGATGCATCCAACTGTTGCAGTTGTAGCGGTGAGGTTGGCGGTGCTTTGCTTGCGGCTCTGATTGATGGAAAAGTTCTCACCATCCTTGGGAAGGTTATGGCATGTGAGTCACTGAACCACTATTCGACCGCCGCGATGACGTTGCTGGGGGTCTGTAGCGATGCCGTGCTGATGCTGCTCTCGTGCGGCGCGACGGAGCTTAAGAGAGAACTGGTATCCACGACGTTGAAGCAAACATGCGTGAATATTGTGCAGAACTTTTCAACGGAGAAGGTGCTGCTGAAGCGGACGCAGCAAATTGTAAATGTTTTTTCGTCATTTGCATGAGCGGCACTGTGGCGTGTGAGAAGATGTACAAAAAAAAAACGACGCTCCATTGGAGGGAGATCGCCCGCGTGTATTATTTTTTGTTGTTGTTGTTGTTTTCTTCATCGTTGTTATTATTTTCTTCTTTGATTTTATGTTTGTTTATGCTCTGCGGCACTCAAACACGCGGACGAGCTACAAAGAGAGAAACAGCAACAAACAACAAACAAACAACACAAACCAAAACAAAACGAACCACAAAAAAAAAAGGAAGGATAAGTAAGACAATTAACGCCATTGCGTCTTTTTTTTTTGGCCTACCTGCCTGCCTGTCCGTCTGCCTGGGCCATCGGCACATGTCACATGCGGAGGGAGGAGCTGTTTTGCTTCCGAAGGGTGAAGCGCGTCTCAGTGAGTGTGAAGGGGCCGCGCTGGCACTGCTGAGTGACGCGGCAGGACGGCCACACGATGAGTGCTCCGCGCAGGTGTGGTACCGTCGACGCGAAGCGACGCTGACGTACGACCGAAAGAAGGGGCGTATATTCCTGCAGCAGGCTGACGCGAAGGGGCGGGTCGCCAAAACTGCAAACTTCTCCATGTGGAATGTAATGAACATTGAAACCCCGGAAGAATGGGCCTTGCGCCAGTCGCGGCGCACCATGTCGGGCCCGGCAAACACTGCCGTGACTTCGGGAAAGCCGCATGCACGTCGCTCCTTCCGTGGCCTATTGACAACTTCACCACAGTTCATTGAAACAATACACTCGCACTCTCGAAGCTTTTCCGTTGCGTCCTCACACCATTTTGGGAACGAGTCCCATTCGGCCATCGAGGCAAGCGTGGCAGGATTGGCACGTTCCATTTCCAGCGGCGTTCGATCCTCCGATGTTTCCGGGCGTACGTATCACCTTTACTACGTCAAGGAGTCTGCTTCATCGCCGCGCGTTTCCACGGTGAAATTTGCATTTCTACCAGATGATAAAAATAGAGAAGACCTTCGAGTTGTTGTGCAGGCGATTTTGCACGGCCTGTATCCTCGCGGGGCGAAGCAACTCTTCTTGTTTGTTAGCCCAAAATCAGGTACCGGCAATGGTGTCAACATCACGGAAGAACAGGTACTGCCAGCGTTGTATTTTACTCGGCACGAGGTGTGCGCGTTTATTACAACCCGCGTCTTTCACTGTGAGGATTACATTGCAAACATCACGAACGAGTTCAACCGTGAGCGCGTCATTGTATGTGTTGGGGGCGATGGAATGATTCACGAGGCTGTGAACGGCCTGTTCCGGCGAAAGCGGGCTCTGTTAGAGAGGGAAGAGGCCGCAAAGGCGACCAAGACGTCTAACTCTTGCGGATGGGGGGAACAACATCATAAGAAAGATAAGGATACAAAAGAAGCGGATGCAACTGGGAATAGCAGTCTTTCTTTATGGGAGAAAAATAAGAAGCACGAACGGGGGGAGGGGGTTCAAATGGAGGGGAGTAATCTCCCGGAGCCAAATGGAAGACAAGTTGTGAATGAAATTCCTCCGAATTCCGGTTTCTCCACAGGCAACAAGTTTTCCATGTTGTTGATCGCTACCATCCCTTCCGGCAGTGGGTGCGGGATGGCGAAGACGCTCGGTGTCCACTCGATAAAGGAAAGCATCCTTGCCCTTGTGCACCTGCAAACCTGCACTAAGGATCTGATGAGTATGCAATACCTAGTAAAACAGGGCCATGAACGGCATCCAAACTTCTTCCCACACACATTTGTTAAGACTGCGGATAAGCGGGAAACATCAGACCACTTGCAAGAGGAAAAGAAGGAAACGACCACTGCAGAACGTATTGCTTTTATGTCCATGACATTTGGCCTTTTAAATGATATTGACCGGGGTTCCGAGAAGCTGCGGTGGATGGGAAATCATCGATTTACCGTGTACGGGGCATACACGTTTCTGCGAGGTGTGCGTTCGTACCGTGTGCGCATGCGGTATTTGCCGTGGTTGGGACGGAAAGGCGAGAGAATGGAGAAACTGGAAGATTCGGGTTCCATTCCAGGCGAAGTGGGAATTCCTCACTGCACTCGCACGGACGCTTGTAGTCACTGTCAGGCTCATAGGGATCCTACGACGACGCCTGGGTCTTCCCAGGAATTGGGCCAGTTCACATTCACCTCTCAAGACACGATGGATAGCGACTCCTCATCCATGTTGCAGCGCGAGGTGGTGGACTTTGACGATAACAGTCTTCCGTGGGTGACGCTTGATGGAAGTCATTACGCCATTTTTTTAAGCAACATTCGTGACGCCGCAAAGGACATTGTTATGACGCCTTTGGCTCATATGAGCGATGGTGCCATTGACATTGTGTTTGCGAGAGAGAAAGATAGTAAGTGTGGCCGACTCCACTTTTTGAAGTTTTTTACCGATATGGAATCTGGAAAACACGTTTACCTGCCCTTTGTGAGCTACGTCAAGGCACGTGCGGTTGAATTGGAGGCTGTCGAGGGGTTTATTATGTCCGATGGCGAGTCGATGCCCTTTACAAAAGTGCGCGTCATCCCGATGCGCCGCGCTGCTGAGTTTGTGCGAGGGCAGTAGATTTTTGTTTTTAATGAAAAGCGTAATGATAATAAAACATTTCTCTCCATTCAGAACGTTTTACGCAGGTAAATTTGGGGAGGTAACAGGCTATGGGGTCAAGCCACCCACGCACACGGAAGGAAACGGGGGAGAAAAGAGAGTGACTGCAGGTAACAATCCTTTATCTATCCTTATTATTTTTTTTCTTCTCTCTCTCTCTCTCTCTGTGTGTGTGTGTGTGTGTGTGTGTGTATGCCGGGCTGCGGCGGTGGTTGGGAGCGTGTCATGTATTCCGCATTCCCTTCGTCTTTATTGTGGGGTGGGCCTGATGGTTATTCTGTCAAATGATGGAAACGCGCAAACGCACCCTCAACCTTTATGTATTAACAAAACTAGCAGGGAAGATGGAAGAGAAGGGAACACTTCGCTTTTCCCTTATTTTTTAGCCTTTGGAAAGCAGCGAAGGCAACACATATTAAGAGGGAAAATGCTGTTTGTGTGTACCTGAGTTTTTTTTTTTATCTTTCTCTCTCCCCCCATCCTCTCTTGCTTTGCTTTGATGGTGGCGCACCAGCGATGGGGAGCGTGGCACCAAGCAGTGATAAAGGAGGATGATGGCGGGGACTCTCACCTTTTTTTTTCCTTTTCCTTGTGTGGACTTACACCATTGTACTCTATGCGTGTTCACGTATTTGGCTTTATGAATGCTTCTATATTCGAAC
>NW_021705848.1:0-12197 GCF_003719475.1 Trypanosoma rangeli
ACTACTATATATATATATATATATATATATATATATATATCCCCAGTTTATTTGTCGCGCCCTCCTCTTACAGGTCTAGCCACAATCCCCAGACTCAAATACTTGAACAACTAGCCTGTGATTTTCTCTGTGGTTGTCGATGCCGCCGTGCCTCCCTTCTTTGCCACTTCCCTCTCGTTTTCCTTGGTATTTGTATTTTCGTCTACCCAACTCATACATGTCTCAAAGTATTGAATGTCACTACACTTTTTTTCGCTCTTCGAGTGTGCGTTTTAGCTGTTTCAAAGCAATGTTGTACCTGTTTGCCAAGGTTTCACTGCCGTCTCCCTTAAGCGACTGCCCCTTTAAGAAGAGGGTCTTTGCCCTCTCAAGGTTACCGCGACGATACTCCATCTCGCCTGTTTCATAGTAGGCGTATGGCAAGATCATTGAATCACTTGGCACACGCTTTTCGTTTGCAAATATTTTATTCATGCTCTCCATCGCCGCATCAAGACGGTCGCATCCCTTGTGAATGACCCCCACAAAAAGGGCAAACATGTTCTCCGCCTCAGGGCAACTCAAATCTTTTCCCTCTGTCACTCGCCGCAACTCTTGCAAGACACGCTCTGCCTGTTCAACCTTCATATGCGCAAGATCGCGATTGATATACAGCAGGTATACACCGCAAAGCGGTAATAAACGGGGGTTTGCTAGCACGCGGGACGCAAACTTCGGAGAGTTGGCGTCGTTCTTTGACCTGGAGTTGTACATGGAACCCACCTTCTTTAACCATTGAAGTGCCTGAGCATCCTCTCCCAGCATAACAAGGCAGGCGGCAAGTGACAAAACCACCTGTCCTGTATATGCAAAGTTCTCTTTCGTTTGAGCGAGATGATTAAGCACGGCCGCGTATCGATCTTTCGCCTCCCCAAAACGAAGGTCCATAAAAAGTGTATCGGCGTGTAAATAACGAATCAAAATTGGTACCAATCCAACCCGCTCAGCATTTCTTTCGGCTCGCTGAATAGCCGCCAAGGCCTCTGCTGTCTCGCCACGTTTTCTGTGATAAAAGTTGGAGTAGCCGTGAAAATATGTGTTTTGCTCATACTTTTTATTCATCGCATCCAATATACGCTTCGCCTTCGCAAGCGTCTCCTCTACGCGGCCAATACCCGTTGGAAGGAAAAGATACAACGTACACAGGACCAGCGCCGCAAACGGAGAGCGCACCCCGTTGCTCTCAAACACCTCCGTAAGGTATTGCTCACCAAGTTCCCTGTCGGATATAAAGCCAATAACATTAAGCAGTCGCATCAAATTGGCCGGTACAAGGGCAAGAAACGCATAAAACGCTCCGGTCCCGTACTTTATACACATTTTCAATTCGTTAGGAATTTGATTCGTTTTATCCGCAGCAATGACATGAATTAATTTATGATAAATGCCCCATGTCCTGCGCAAATTGATGCCACCCTTTAGGTAGGAATTCATCATCAGTTGGCACACAGAACGCATCAGCAGCGCATCCGCATAGATCACTTCACATTCCAACTTCCAGACATCGACGAAAGTCTGTCCAGCCTTTTCAGCTGCCTTTCGACGACTATTAAAGTTTTTTTTGCTGATTTTCCGCTCTGCCTTACTAGGCACGCTTATGGAAGCCCCCGACCCATCAACGTCATCTGCATCGTCGTCAAACTCGAACATGGGATCCGTATACTTTGCGGTGGAAGCCAACGAATCTGCCACCTTGAACAAACCAAGAATCACCTCTCTGCTTTCATTCGTAGAGTTCATGAGTGTTTGAACGAGATACTTGTTTGCATACTCAAGGGCGTAACGCGGGTGAAGTTCCTTGTAGGGGGCAAGAATTTCATCCGCCTCGGAGTATTGGTTGTTCCACATCATGTCAACTGCATCCTCAATGCGGTAGTGAAACTTCGGAACATCGTTACTTGTTGACGATGATTCTGTTGGAACTCTTACCATATTTTTTTTATTATTAGTTTCTCTTTTTTTGTTTCGTTTTTTTTCTTTTTCCTTCTCTGTGTATGTGTCTTTTTTTTTTTGCGCTTTCCTTCCCCTACTTATTCTCTTTCCTCTCCGCCAAACCCCACTCCTAGCGGCAAAGAGAGAAACCACAAGAAAAAAAAAAGGCATCCTTCCTAGTGCCTTCCCTCCTCCCCACGCATAGGCACAACTCACAAAGCCTCTCCCACCCTTTTTTCATCAATATACATATATGTGTATACATCGGTACACACATATTAATGAAAAAAGAGTAGTCATATTGAATTTGGAAAGAAAAAAAAAACCCGGCACAAACGACACTTTCTCCCACTCCCTACTTTCACAACAATGCAATGAGCCAAACTTTTTTTTTTTCTCCCTTCCTCCCCCTTCTTCCTTCCTTCTTTTTTTTTGTTGTTGTTGCTGTTCTTTCCCTTTGTCTGTGTACATATTTTTCGATCTATTCTTTATTCACCTTGGGTTTGTCATTGAGGTTCTTTGTTGGCTTCAAATAAAATGGCACGATGAATCCACCTCACGCCCACCCCATCTTACTTGCGAGTCATACATGCACCTTTTGTCTGTACCTATCCCCTAACTACTTTCTGCCACCGTTCAACTTCCGCGGCGTGGAAAGCGTCAGTGACTTCAGCTTGCTTTTTTCAAGGAACAAATCGGCGTAGCGCAGGCGCTGCTCCTCCACATACTCTATAGCCTTAAGACGTTGAGCTTCCTCCTCGTATGCAGCATCTGACGTAACCTGATCCAATTCTTCAATGGCGTCTTGGCACTCCTCGGATAATGCCTCGGCCTTACATCTAAGCGCGACAATGACGGCCTCCTTTTCATCTCCAACCAGGTCTAACAAGCCAATGGACCTTGATAGCCTATCTTTCTCAGTGACGAAAAGATTGTAAATGGCTGGGTGACATCTTTCTTGCGTGGGGTTGATCTTGTCGGCGTCGTACATATCTTCCTCATTACAAAGCGTCATCAATTCACCTTTAGACGCCCAGGTCCCTGACAATGCCGCATCCACAGCACGTGAAAGGTGATTGTTCTGTAGTGCCTTTTCAATGCACTCCAGACGATGTTCCAACTGCTCAATGCGGTAGTTCTGCGTCTTGATAACACGTTCTTGCCGCTGACGAGACTCTGCCACCGTGCCAGAAATCTCACTCCTTATTTCCGCGATACCCTCTTGACTGGTATTGGCAATAAGGGCCGTAGACTCCCGTGTGGCCATGAGCTTGCACAATCTGGCATCAACGTCGTCGTGTTCAGCGACCAGGGCCAACAGTGCTTCCTTCTCACACTTTAAATCCCGATCGATAACACGAATATCATTGTTCAAGGCGTTAATCTCGTCACGAAGTTCCTGACGTTGCCGTGACGTATTTGCCATCTCAAGAAGCGACTCCTCCTTCTTCTTGATGAGTAGTTGCCCCGTCCTGATTTCCTTTGCAATAAGAGCCTTTCTCGACGTCAATTCTTGAAGACTTACATCAGTGTTGTTTTGGAAAAGGAGCGAATTGCGCCCGTTTGCTTCTTCCTGAGACTTTGCCTTCACCCCAGTAGTGTCCTCGAGCTCCTTGGTGTTCTCTTGCACCTTGGCACAGTTCTTCCCCTCCGCCTTGATGCGGCGGTTAAGCTCCTTCACCTCGTGCAACAATGTCTGGTTGTGCTCCGAAATAGCCTTAAAGGCCAACTCAAACTGCATTAGAACACTTCCGACGTGTGCAATGGGAATGGTACGCAGGTCCCGACGGGGTTTGGGACCGCAGTACTCAAGAACAGGAAAGATGGCGGAAAGGTCATTCGCATCTAGCGCGTCATGCGACAAGCACAGCCCCTGCTCCAGCTGAGTCCTACGATGTCGCAGCTCCTCCAACTCCTTTTGACGGAGAGCCACAGCAAACTCCAGCTCCCTCTTTCGCTCAACCTTGTTAGGTCGCATCCTGGTTTTTCAATAAATGACAAAACTAGTCCACCCATCAACGCAGCCAAAATGAAATTGTGAGTAACCAAATACAAAACCAATCGGCAAGACCAAAAAAAAAAAAAAAATAGTAAAACCAAATTTTTGCCCCTTCAGCGGAGGGGCATGTCTGTCACCACCGCCACTTTCGCCTCCGCGGCGTAAACACACTGCATCAAGACAACACCAAAACCAACAATAGACTCACACTCGCTTCGATATATTTACCAGCAAAACCTTGTTGCTTCGAAGCACAACCGTTTATCTTGACGTGAAAAGCGGCAAATTAAATTTTGCGTGAGACACAAGCGTCCCATCCCTGTCGAGCGTCGCGTACCCCTGGGGATCGTAACCGTCCGGATTGAAGTATCGCCGCACCGTCGGATCTCCATGCTGCACGGACGTATGAGGCGAGATCACACTGCTAAAGCCGTCGCCCCGGTCGTATTGCCTAAGAGCGGGATCGAGTGAGTGCTGCACCTGCCTCCAGCGGTTGTAGTTTTGGCCATCGTGAGCAAACCGCACATTGTCGCGAAGAAACACCGTCACATTTTCTCTCCCATACACAACTCCCATCTAAGTGTTATATACTACGTCGTCCGACAAGTAGTTGAGCGCGCTTTCAACATCTCCCCTAGCTAGAAGGTCCACGTAGTGTGTCACGATAAGCTGTGATGTCGCCATCCCTCCTTCAGCATAACCCTCCCTCCTCATCTATAGCACCGCAACCCAAAGTCCCTTGCAGGGAAAAGAAAAGGCGGCAAGGCTGGATAACGCGTAGAACACCACAGTCTAACACGCAGCAAACCAATAAAACAACCACTGTAGTTATATTTATGTTTATTCAATTACTTTCTGCGTCATTCATGTTCCATTTTCCTCTCCTCCTCTATTCCCCATCCATTGCTTGTTTCGGACTTCTATTCGGGTTGCTGCCTAAAGACCAGACCCCATCGCTCTTCCGATCAACCTAGATCATCACCGCCTTTTGTGCCATTAAAATTCCAACAATCACAGCAAATATCCCAAGGGCAGAGGCAAAGATCTCAATCACTAGGACCTTCACGAAAAGGGAACTGCTGTGTGCATCCGCAATGGCGCAGCTGCTCCCGACAACCCCAACTGCAACACCACATGACATGTTTCCTATCCCGACTGCTAAACCTGCAGCAAATAGAGTAAATCCAGCTGCAGCAGCTTTATAAGCGTACTTTCCAGTTTCGTCAATTGCATTGGCCTTTGCCTCCAGTTTCCCCATCATGATAATCGATAAGATAACGCCGTAAATGGCCACGGCCTCACAAAAGATAATTGAGATTAAATTCTTGCTGCGTATCTCCGGCGCACGAATAGCTGCTCCACTGATGGAAGCTGCTGTCGTCAAGATTCCCCAGGCGGCGCCGATGATAGAGAGTGAGATACCAATCCCTATTCCCACTGACCCCCATGCGTAAGGCGAAACCCCCGACAACACATCCCACAGTGCAAAAAAGGGCGGAAACACCGTACCGCACAGGGCAGGAACAATACCAAAAACGACAACCAGAAATATGAGGATGTAACGAACAAGTCCCCAGATGACATCAAGCGCCTCGTCGGGTGGCAAGCGCGAGGGTTGCGGCAACACCTCAGGCTCAACGGGCATTGACTCCCTCTCCAAAAGGAAAACGGGGGGAAAAAAAATGTCCTACTTGCCAAAAATTGAATCTATTCACACACAATATTATTATTATTATTATTAAAAAGCCACACACGCACATGCATAAACAAAAAAGAAAAAAAGAGACAACATGAAAAAAATTCTTCAACAAAACTTAGTACCACGCACAACACAAAGACGATACTGTAAGAGAAGTAAAGCCAAAGCTGCACAAAGAGCAGATGAGATAACGAGGAAAGCAATTAAATTGTTTCTGTTACCCTTTGTGTACAAATAGTAACATGGAAAACAAGAAAACAAAAACATAAAATAAAATAGGGTGGCGTAGGAAGACACAAAAAAGCCCACAGGGTGACACTAACGCTTGCGCAGGAACACCATGCGGTTGTTGCGGCGCCATGCAGCACGGACAGACGGGCGCAGCTTCGAAGCCTTGTGACCCTTGTGGCGCAGGCCGCGGTGCTTGCGACCGGCCGACGTGAGGCCGCGCTGTTCACGGTGCTTGTGCACCGCATTCACGATCCAGTTGATGCGTGGGTCGCGACGAATCGTGCGGTGCATCGGGTCCACCGCGACCACCTCGTACCAGAGGAAGGTGGAGTCGGCATTCACCCAGTACGAGTTCAGCACGCGAAGGTTGCCGTACTTCTTGCCAAGCCGCTGCTCCGCAATGACGCGGTTGTTCTTGTTGAGCTTGACCCCCAACACACCGCTCGTCTTGGGCTTGCCGTACGTAATGCCCTTGTGCACCGGGCGCTTGCGCCCACCGCGGCGAACACGCACACGAAACACGGAGTACCCCTGCTTCGTCTTGTATCCCAGCATACGGGCCTTTTCGGGGCGCGTCGGCCGGCGCAGACGAACAATGGTGTGTTGGTGACGGAATTCCCACGCCCGGACGCGCTGGATGAAGCGCATCACATCGGAAGACTTCTTCTTCCACAGCTCGTTCAGGTACATAAACGCCCCCATGGTTGGTCCTCTACGACTGCATAGCAAGGCGGCGCCAGTTACACAAAATCAACAGTATAGATAAGTAGAGAGGATAAAAAAAAAAACAGTAATAACACAAAAGCAGCGTCAATCCACATTATTCCTCCACCAGCAATAAAATGAAAAAAAAAAATATGTATAACTGAAGGCCAATTACATATGATAAAAAAACTGGCAATTGAATAGACATCTTCACGTTCCAGGGTCACCATGCATGCCCCAGCAAACTCTTCATCTGCTCTACAAACTCATGAATCTCGTTTAGACGGGATCGATGACGACTCTGTTCCTCGCTCAAAATGCGGGTTGAGCGCTCCCTAAGAAGCTTATCTTCATTGTTAACGTAAATCTGTTCAAGCTCCTCCAAACGCTTTCGTCGAAGCTCAAACCAATCACCCAAAATCTTTTGGTACTCTTCCTTGTTGTCAATAATTGCCATGACACTTTCGTCCTGTTTGGTGTGGTGGTAGGGCTCTGCCGAATTCTCCTGCTTCTGTCGCTTGTCAAAAAGCGAGTCAAACAACTGCCGGAGGGAAACCTGAAAGTCCGCCTCCATCTTCATAAAAATTTCAAACGCAGTTTGAAGCACAACATCAACGCCATCTCCCTTCCACTTTGCAATAGTTCCGGCGTTGAGAGCCTCCAAGGCATCGTATTGGTCCGCCTCCTTCTCTAAAAGTTGGTGCCGCAACTCCCGAAGACGCGTTTCAAGCTGTGCGACCACCTCAGCTGAAACTCCATCGGCGTCTGCCTCCTGCCCCCACCTGGCACGTGGAATATGGGCTTTGACCTCCTTCTCAAACTGTTTAATCACCGCCTTGCATGCATCTGCGTTTTTTTGCTTGTAACGGTCCGACGCCGCATTAAAGGCAATCTCGTCATCATCCCGCTTCGCGCGTATCGCCTTCATCGCCTCAGCAAGTTCCTTGGCCTTATCCATAAACTCTGTCTGATACTTCTCCAACAAGTCCTTGGAAAGCGACGCAATGATGTCAACTTGAAGCAACTCCGCCAGGCCACGTCCATCGGACTCCAAGTAAAAGAGCTCATCGTAAAACTTGTTCTCGTCGGGGCAGTTAAACTGCTCGTAATCCTTCCGTGCCTTCTCAGACTCCTGCTTCACCTTGGCCGCCTCAGCAGCACGCTCATCCTCCCCATCAATGGGCACCAAATTTTCCCGTTGTTCCTCGCGTGCGCTGACAATCTCCTCTGGGCGAATAACCCGGCCATCGAGAAATTGGAGCGTCGGAACAAACGCAAGAAGACGGACCTTATAGTGTGGCTGCTTCTCCACACGATTGCCCTTCAGTGTCAAGATGCGAATGCTTCGCATCTGATGCAGGTAACGAGCTGTTTCTTCAAGTCCCTCTATGCAGTTGTTCCCAAGACTCAACGACACCAGTTTCTTATTCGCCTCTAGGCCTTCAACCACCGTAATCTTGTTGGAGAACAAAGATAGGGTTTCCAGCTCAGCAAGATCTTCTAATCCACAGATTTTTGTGATCTGATTGAAACTAAGATCGAGCCACTGTAGTTTTTTCAAATGCCCCAAGTTGCATATCGTGGAGATACTGTTGTTGTCCAACGCCAGCTTTGTGAGGTTGCACAGCCCCACAAGATTCTCAATCTTCCCAATGCGACGGTAGGAAGCGAGAAGTGTTGCCACCCTATATAGCTCCATCGTATCCATCGCCGACTTCACCCGCTTCTGCCGCTGACTTTCCTCTCGGGCGCCCACGAACCGCAAACGTTCCTCTTCTGTGATGCAAGTGGGCGGGAAATAAATGCAGTCGCGGATAAGGCTCTCATTGATCACCGTCTCATGCGGCTGCTTCATCACGGACACCACAGTGTACCCCTTGGACATCCTTGCGCCACGCTAGCCTGAAAAAAAAAACAAAGGCCACCACCACTCGCAACAGCAGTGCCAAAAAACACGAAAAGAAGAGGATGCACACACCAAAAAGTCTGGAAACGTTGAAGCAGGAATGCCGCAGAAGCAACCCACATGTGCAGGCAAACTGAAAAAAACAAAACCAACGAAAGAAAGAAAGAAAAAAAAAAATGGTAGAGAATACAAGAAAAAAAAAAAACTCATGACAAGCACAAATATATAAAACTTTTTTTTTGTCGTTGTTGTTCTTTTTTTTTTCTCTTATACTTTGTTTTTTATTTTTTGTTCCTCATTTAGATCGATGCCTTCCTTCACACGGGATTAAACCTGCTTCCTTCGCCACTTCAGGTAACGTAGGTTACGAATAAGAAAGAAAATCGGTGAATGCGTAAATGCAAGAGTATGAAAGAACAACATACTCTACAACAAAAAAAAAAAAAAAATCACGTTACTTTTTTGCTATTCAGCAGTAATCGTTCAGTCATCGGCTCCCGTAAAGCAAAACAAAAAACAGAAACAAAAGGATTTGAAAATGCCCTGGAACGGACACATATACACACTCATATACATATATGTAATGACACATATATGTATATACGAAGTTCCAAATAGAAATAATAGAGGGTGCTTCCTCTTAAGCAGATAAGTTAAGAGTTACCAATACAACAGACAATCGGTAATCCACTGCGGCTTGGCATCTGAGATTCTTTTTTTTTTTCAAACTCTGTGGGAGTGTTGCTGGCGGTAACACCGCACAACTCAGATAAGTCGCTGGAAACTTTGTCCATCGACACAACGGCTGTGATGGCATTGCAAACCGTCCTATACTCATCTGGTGGTACTTCTGCCCTAAAATCAAGTAAATCGGCCAAAAGCCTAAGCTCCATCATGTTAAGATCGCGGTTACTCACTCCGCCCACCTGTGCATAGTAGCTCATCGAGCAGTAGAGGTCATCCCTTGTTTTGGCCGCAACCACCATAGAAGTGAGGAGGACACGATGAATGGAACGTGAGTGTAGGGGGAAACCTAAATTTAAAAAACGTCGGATGTACGCAAGAGCGAAGATAAAGGCTTCAGAAGTGCATTTCATGTATGTTACAAGACGCTGCGCGTACTTTTCCAACGATATACCGGGCACAAACTCCGCGCAAAAAAAGTCGAAAGATGGGAAAGAGTCATTGGGAGGTGTAATCTCAGTTTCCAATGCATTTTTCGATGTACCAGCCTGCAATTCCATAATGTGCTGGACGTAGATCGTGATGATCCTCGCCATCTCCGCCTGCGCTGGCGTTCTCGACTTGGTTCGCGCCGACATAACTGTTTTTCTCATATATATATATATATACATGTATTATACACATGAAAAAAGACGCAACGACAACAATAAGGAAATACAAAAGGCAACAACAATATGACTCAGGTGAAACACATTCGTACACAGAGAAGTAAAGAACCATCGTGGAGATAATCTCACACACACGCACAGAATGAGAGACAACAAGCAATTTAAGAAACGAAAAAAAAAAAAGGAGTGAAGTGGAAACAAAAAAAAAAAACTGTCAGTAGTTTTCGTGTAGGCGTTGTTTGCTCGTGGTTTTTAACCACTCACAGTGTTTTTTTTGTTTATTCTGTTTTTCCTTTTTTGCTGTTTTACCCCCTCTTCTCTCCACACCTCTATTCATTGGCTTGACGGTCGGTCACAGAAGGCAGCGCTCACAAATCCTCACCTCAGTCCCCTTCTCTAGTGGCCACTCCCATCCCTTTAGTTATACTCCTTGGACGGTCCAAGGAACGGAAAAATGAGAGAAACAGAGAACAACAACATCCACACGAAAGAGCCTCGTCAGGAACCTTTTGCCCCGGGAACAAAAGGGGTAGCTCCAACATTAGTCCCTGGTCGGGGCTCCGCACTCTGTTGATTTACAAGCTTTTGCGCTGCTAGCTGAAAGGCACCTGAGGTCGGGGGGACTTGATACGCCGCAGGTTGGCGCGGTACTGAAGCAAGCGGGGGGGCTGGCGGATGCATCTGATACACCTGATACGGCATACTGTATGGCTGTGGCATAGCCATCACTGTAGCCGAGGGAATAAATGGTAAGGGTACACCAACAAACTGCAATGGATGCACTGCCATCCCATGTCCGGGAGGGGGAGCTGTCGCCCATCCAGAAGCGCCCAGACCAACACCCTGTGGATAAGCTATTTGTGGTGAGGATGACGCCACGGCAGCAGGATGCGGAGGGGGTTGATACATCATTTCACTCATCGGAGTAGATGCCGTAAATGGTGGTGGAGCAGCCGTAGACGCTGGAACTTCAGTCGAAGAGGACTCACGTTCCTTCGCACCATCCGTAAAAGTTCCAAATTTTAAGCTAGCGAGAATGTCATGTTTTTCCTCCTCCTTCGGCGCGAGGCTGCCCACATTGTAGGAAGATTCAGCTTCTCCCCACACGGGATCGTGAAACAGCGCAACACTCTTTACAACTTCAGGCTGTACTTGAATAGGCGCAGTCGTGTTTTTCTCTCCTGGTAAGTTAACACCCTGAACAAATTCAACATCCATCGCTTTTGCTGGTTTTGGTTCGGGAAACGATGGAGCTTTGGGTTCAGGCTCCTTCGCCGTGTTGGTTCCACTGGCAAGAGGAATACTGGTAACTGCAGGACGCTGCGTTTGTGGTGTACCTTGCTTCTCAGAGCAACGCTTCATAAGAGCAAGAATCGCATTGAAAGGGTCTTGTTTCTTCTGCTCCGGTGGCTTTTCATCATTGCTACTAGCGCTTTCAGCCTGGAACATCTCCTCATCAGAGGTTGGTGCTGTCTCGTCCGCGCGAAGAGCAGAGCGAGGTAGACGCAACTTTTCAGAAACGTCGCGAAGGTTCACGACTGGAATATCATTTTTTGTAATCCAGACGTGCACAGCGGTGTTAAGCCATAACGGAGGCTCCTTTCGACGCGTATTTTCCATTTACTATCCCTCTTTTGCCCTTCTCAAGCAGAAAACAAGCAAGAAAGGAAGGGAAGAAGAATAAACGAACACAAACCATGCAGCAAAAAAAAAAAAAAAGCAAGTTGCGAAGCGACGTCACACACTCCTTCTTCCCTTGTTGAAGGCACACACGCACACACACATGTAGGAATGCACGCATTTTAGCTATTTCAACAACTCGTTGTGGCTGTCGTCGTGTAACCCTTCTCCCCACCTTTTTGGCCCTCGTCAAGGATCACCTTAAATGGGACGAAGCCTCACCTCTGCAGTTGCTGCTGCAACCACCCACTCCCCTCCCCTCCACTATCCTCTTCGTCTTTCTTCCACCGCAAATCCCCAAGGCTAGAGATATTTGTTAATGTCTCCAACAATAGTCACTGTACGCCCGGGGAACATCCCTCTAAGCTCCGCCAGGCATTCATCACGACATTTCCTGGCGTCATTTACCAACGACTCCAATTGCGGCCCCAGTCGTTCAAGTTCCTCTTGTAGTTGTTGCACTCTGGCTTGACTGTTCTGCCTTCGCACATCTGCAGCCGCAAGTCCTCGTTTAAATCGTCGCAACTCTTCCAAGAAGGAGTAACGCAGCGTGGAGCTTGCCTTCATACGCACGAAAGCTGCCTCCGTTGATGTTGTTAGCCGCTTAATAAGTAAGCCAAGTGCCATACCATCGTGGGCAAGTGAATCATCGTC
>NW_021705848.1:12274-14879 GCF_003719475.1 Trypanosoma rangeli
ACGAAAGCTGCCTCCGTTGATGTTGTTAGCCGCTTAATAAGTAAGCCAAGTGCCATACCATCGTGGGCAAGTGAATCATCGTCCATAAAAGCTCGTTCCTCGGCAAAACAAAGTAGCGCCTGCAGCTCAGTCAATAGATTGTGACGATAGGTGGAATTGGAGATGCTGGTGTAAGCCACTCCCTCCACCTTCCCCGTCATTTTTTCCTTGTAGCAATCCTCCGTGGTGCCACTATTTCCACCAATGCCGTGAGCGGCATCCGTCTCACCCATTGCAACTATGGAAAGGACTTCTCCATCCCATTTCATTTCTATCGCCGCGTCAATGTCAAGCGGCTCAGTGGTGTCCACATCGCCCCAATCAATATTGCTAGGCCCCACAGTTGCCTCATTTTTTTCCTCCTCCTGCTGCTGCTGCTGCTGTTCATCATGATGTAGCTCCGCCGCCAAATTGTACGACCTCTCCTGGTAAATTCTGTCCAACCAGGGAAAGTGTACTAAAAAGACGTCATCGCTGCACATTTCCATTGAATGCATCTGTACAACACGAACGTAAGCCTCGCGAAGAGCCGCAAAATGGGTGCTTCTACCAAATTCCCTAAGCGCCTCGTTGAGGCGAATTGTGCTGGCGGCTATCATTGCGTCAACAGCTGACTCAAGATCTTCTTTCACCGCAGCCAGAGCCTCTTCGAGACCATACTCCTGAACAAATTGTTTCTCTCGCTCCTCAAGATTCCGTCGCGTTTTGGTGGCATCTTCGATGGCCCGATGGGCGTCGTCCAGCGCACTTGAAAGCCGCTTCTGCTGCTTGTGCTGCGCCGGAATGTCGTATCGCACCCACTGCTCCAGCCTGGGCGCCAGCTCCATGAGGCGTGCAAACTCCTTCTTATGCTTCTTCCCCAGCACCGCCTTTCGGTCCCCCAGCCATTCCTCCATCCGCTGGTAGTGCACCGCAATGACCTGCTGCTCCATCGCCAGTTCCCTTCTAGACCCTGCAAGGAGCAACGCACATGGGAAAAAAAGGAGGAGGACGAGTTCACACAAGGACTACGGACAAAAACAACCAAAAACATAATGCGCACACCAATGCCCATTTGAAAACAAAGCCAACCACTAGCCCATCAGAGAACAAAGAATAAGTTTTTATAAAAAAGAAATTGGCTATGGAATGACTGACGCCACCGCCACCACCTCCTCTAATAACACGCTCCTACAAGAAGAATCAAGGTAGAACTAATTCACCTTCAACATTTATAGTCTGTCGCACGTTTGATTCACCTCTTAGTGGTGCTTCAAGGCGGCAATGACGCGCTCAAGCACAGAAATACGGATTTCAATAACTGATCGGGCCTTGTCGTCCTTTGCAGAGCCTAATAATGCTTGTTGCGCTGCAAGTGACTTCTCAGCGGCAGCAAGCTCAAGGTCCTCGATAGGGACACACTCCACCACATTCACATCGCATGAACCTTCATTATTGATGTGTGCAAAGCCGCCACTCACGAAGTACTTCTGCGTTCTCCCGTCAGTAAACTCTACCGTCAGTGGGGCAGGCACAAGCTGAACAATTTTGTAGGCGTGCCCAGGGTAAATGCCATACTCACCATTCACGCCAGTCACCGTAACACACTTCACAGGGTTTTCCCGCATGATAAATTCATCCTGACGAGTAAGGGTGAATCTGAGAGTCTCAAGGTTTTCGTAGGAAGCATGAATGTCCTTATCCACAACCTTGTTCTCGAAAAACTCAAAACCTTCTGGCAGATCGTGGTGTGCATCCTGCAACAGCGGCAGTGTGCGAGAGATGAGGCGTCGGCCAAAAACACGGAACATACTCCACTACTAATCGCCACCAATCGGCAACAAGAACACACAAGCAAAACAACAGCAAAAAAAACAAAAAAAATAGAAAACAGCATCATTCCAGAAGGAAATGAGCAGAGAACCAATAAGATGACGTTGCACATCAAGAAAAAAGAACAAAATGGAAAAGAAAAAAAGAAAAATGCTAACAGTAAATATCTAAAAGGATTAAAAATCAGATAAAATAAAATGTAAGGAGCTTCACAGGTTGTCTCTACAGACGACGGCCACGGCGAGAGCCCTTGCGGCGAGTAGAGTCAGTCGGAACCGGGGTCACGTCCTCGATGCGGCCAATCTTCATGCCAGCGCGCGCCAAGGCACGAAGGGCGGCCTGGGCGCCGGGGCCAGGGCTCCTCGTACCAACACCGCCAGTGGCGCGCATCTTAACGTGCAACGCGTTAATGCCGCACTCCTTGCAGCGCGCTACAACGTCTTGAGCGGCCATCATGGCAGCGTAGGGAGAGCTCTCGTCACGATCCGCCTTCACCTTCATACCACCGGTAACCTTGCAGAAGGTTTCGCGACCCGACATATCCGTCACATGAACAAATGTGTCGTTGAAGGACGCATAGACGTGCACAACGCCGTACACCAGCTCGTCCTTTGCGGCGCTGGAGCCGTAGAACTTCGCTTCCTGCTTCTTCGACATACCTATAAAACGCTACGGTGTAAAACATCTAAAACAAACAAAAAAAAACGGAAAAAATCCGTGCGCCAGGCAAAACAACCAACAACAACACGAGTAA
>NW_021705848.1:14904-45866 GCF_003719475.1 Trypanosoma rangeli
TGGCGCGCATCTTAACGTGCAACGCGTTAATGCCGCACTCCTTGCAGCGCGCTACAACGTCTTGAGCGGCCATCATGGCAGCGTAGGGAGAGCTCTCGTCACGATCCGCCTTCACCTTCATACCACCGGTAACCTTACAGAAGGTTTCGCGACCCGACATATCCGTCACATGAACAAATGTGTCGTTGAAGGACGCATAGACGTGCACAACGCCGTACACCAGCTCGTCCTTTGCGGCGCTGGAGCCGTAGAACTTCGCTTCCTGCTTCTTCGACATACCTATAAAACGCTACGGTGTAAAACATCAAAAACAAACAAACAAAAACAAACAAAAAAAAAACGGAAAAATCCGTGCGCCAGGCAAAACAACCAACAACAACACGAGTAAAAAAAAGAAAAAAACAACAACACAAATGCGCACAAAAGACAATCCGCACCACCAACGATCATGGCAATAATAATAACAAAAAGACTGGCAGATTGGATTTGAAGAAGCGCGAGCCAACTACACACACAAACATATCAACATCTATAGATATGTTTATGCCAGCTCTTATCACCTTCTTTTATTAACCTGAAACACAAACACAACAAAACACATTGAGAGGAAGAAGGTTGCACCACTAAGAAGAAAAAAGAAACAACAACTTCCATCTTGCTCTTCTTGTTTTTGTTTTGTTTGTTTGTTTGGCTGGTTGGTTGGTTGGTTGATTGACGCTCTCTTCCCACCCCCTTTTTTTTATCCTCCTTTCTTCTGGTCCACATCTACGATTCTTCTCGTTCAACACCTTTTTCTCCCCCTCTCCTCTGTTCTTTCGAGGTGATTTCTCCTTCCTCGCTTTACTCTCATCATTGGGCCCAGTGACAACAGTGGGAGCGAAGCATGTAGCCACCACCTCAATGGTTGCCTGGTCCACTGATACCACCTCTGAGCTCCTCCGTGCAGGAGGTTGTATCATCCTCTGTGCCCTGTTGTTGATCGCCTCTATTGTCATCTGCTTCATCTGAAAGAAGACGAATAACCTCGACTGCAGACTCGTGCAGTGCCGGATCCCCAAGCCTCTTCCCCTCAAGCACAGCATGAATGTCTAGCCAAGCAAGCCCACGCTTCTCCAAGAACTCCTTTGCAAGAAGTGGATGTTCAGTCCAAAATTGGGCAAGGTCCATCTCGTTGTCTTCACCCTTATTTTCTTCTGCCTCCTCAAAGGAAGTATCGTCATCCTCATCGTCCGCATCGTTGAAGTCACCGGAAGTTTCTGACTCCTCCCCATCACTTGTGTTTCCCTCAACAGGTTCACGCTCGGCGTCTGAAGGGACAAAACAAAATGGTGCATAGTCATCCTCCTTAATTTCGAAAAAGTGTTCGAAGTTCGCAAGCATTTCCGTCGCAGTTGCTCTCTCCTGCGGATCAAACTCGAGCATTGGGAGAAGAAACTCCGCAATTTCTCCTGCCTTTTTTTGAGTAAACTTGTGCTTGCGGTGGAGGACATCATCCAGGTACCAAAAATTGAGATCCTTAATGTTACGCAGTGCGCCACGTGAGTTGTAAAACTGAGACCGATACTTGCCGTCTCCTAGACGCATGCTCTCTGGTAGTTCACCCAGAAGCTCAGTCATTAGGGCCAAATGATCCTCGTCCCGTGAATAATTATCTCCCTTTCGTGGATCAAAAAGAAACTCACCTGTGATCAGCTCAAAAATAAGGCACGCGGCTGACCACAAATCTATTGGAGTAGAATATGGTTCCCCAAGAATCACCTCTGGACAACGGTACTGGCGTGTTTGCACCTCATCTGTGAACTGCCGGTACGTCCAACAGCTATTACCAAAGTCGGCCAAAACAACGTGGTGCAGGCGTTCAATCTCCCAGTCAGAGTCGGTATCACTTGCTGAAAGCACTTCTGCACGCTCTTCTGGGCTTTGCTCCGTGGAATTACTCGGCAGTCTCGCATTCTCATGGTGATGTTCCTCCACAGGAACGTTTTCCTTTGCGTTGTCATTTTGTTCAATCGTCTTAATTTTTTTGTAGTATCGTCGGCGCTGCGATTTTGTCATCGTCTTTGGATCACGCTCAACCAGACGCAGACGCTGAGTTAATGGTGGGGGGTGATAACGTTTCATAAAGGATATTATCGCATGTTTTGGGGAGGAAAGCAGTACATTTTCCGGTTTCAAGTCAGTGTGAATAATCTTCAAGGAGTGTAAATGTTCCAACCCCACGAGCAGTTGTCGAGAAATACACTTGACGATGGGCAAGGGGACACCACGATACTCATATCTACTAATAAGAGAAAGCAGATCCTCACCGTAAACGTCAAATATCATGCACACATGAACTCCATTGGGGCCAGTGTGTTCAAAGTAGTCATTTAACCGAGCACAACACCGAGTCTTATCCGGATCTGAAGACATAATTTCTCCCAATAGTTTAATCTCGTCGTATGCGGCTTCAGTGTAGTGTTTGGCCGATTTTTGCACCTTCAAAGCCTGATACCGCTTTGTGACGTAGTCCCACACAAGCCACACCGTAGAAAAATATCCCCAACCAAGCTTTTTGACTACCCGATATTGATCATGATACACCTCACCGACCACCACGGGATGGTAGCCTCCTTTACGGTAGTCTGTTGAACGTTCATTGGCTGTATCACTGTAGTCTTCAGCGCTGTCACCGTGGTCATCCTCCTCCTCCTCGTATCCTTCCTCTTCCTCCTCAAAGGAGCGATCAGGTATATTTTTTAACGGCTGCTGCTTATGAACCTTATTTGCTATCTTGTGTGCCTGCGCCACAGTCATGCCAGGTTTAAGTGTAACGCCTCCAATATTTTGGGTCTGGGATTTATTCGATTTTTTCCCTTGCGTTTTGGGAAAGGGCTGCTGCTCCACGGACTCCTCCAGGGCTTCCACCACCTCTGCCACAGGATTGATGGATGCCTCCACTTCATTGGTGGCAGAAGGATCTATGTGTTTCGCATTCCGTTTGTGAGGGTCAAACTTTCCATTTTTTTTGGTATGCCCTCCTTTGTTTTTTTTAGTGGACTTCGGCATTCCCCTCACTTCACCTGCGTCCGCCAGAAAATTAGAATGGAAGTAAACATGATCATCGCTATCGCACACACACACACACGCACAAATACAAATATATATATATATATATATATATATACATATATATATAACATTTCAAAAAGAAACATGCATGAGTTAATCAATATGTTTGTTATTCCTCATGTGCAGGCGCGGACATGCAAGTTATGTATTGGTGTACAAGGTAGCTGTCAACGGTTCAGTCACTCTCCCTCGTTACAGAATGAGTGGCACAGAAACAAATCCAAAGCAAAGAGAAATGGAAAAAAACAGCAGCAACTAAACTAAACAAAAGCACACAACCAGCCTATTATTATACCCAATCACAGGGATACCGGAGGGCAATAATTCCCTAGGCGTCTGCGGATTTCTGGCATTGTTGCAGTGCCCTAAGCAGTTCTTCCACTCTATTCTCTTCTTTCTCTTTATTCCTAGCATTATCGCACTGAGGAACAATAAATATCAGTTTATTCAATAGTACCGCAATGCGATCACGCTGTTTTTCGGTAGTTGTACGAGAGTCGAGAAACATTTTTAGTTCTTCGCTAGTTTGCAGTACCATTCGCATAAGCTCATTAGCTTTTGTTCTCTCAGCTTCTAATTGAGCCCGCGTCTCGTCATGGAGTGCTTGTTCCTTCCTTAGCAGTGACTCAAGAGTGCGATTGGCCTCCACATGTACCGTCACAAGGTCTCGGTCACGGATCACCTCCGCGTATAACATCTCCAATAATTGTTCAATCCGTGGCGAACCCAGAGACCCCGGCAACGCCGTAGAATACTGGGGTGGTGTCTTTCCCTGTGCAGTGGCATGTGGATGCAGATTGGAACTTCCGTAGCATTCAACACGCATTGGGGCACGAAGTTCCTCAACACCGTGGGCGAACGTGCATCCCTTGAAGTTGCAGCTCCCTGCCTCCCAGTTACGGCATATCACTGTCTTGTACCGCGTCGGATTGGTTCCAATCTTCTTCGTAATAAAGCTAAGATTGCCGTTGTTCAGCGTGTCCTCCGCGGTAGAAAGAGAAAACGATGGCATATTTAGGCGCATGACTGTTTGCGGAGGCATCTTCGGCGACACGTACGCCTGAGAAGCCGAACTTCTCTGTGACGATGGGGAATTGACGGCTCGAACAGAAAATGACATTCCACTGCAAACTAATAAATAGGAAAGCGACCAGAAAGACAGGGATTAGACCCACAGGCGCAAATTACAAAAATAATAATAATAATAATAATAATAAGCATAAAAAATAAATATAAAAATTATAAATAAAAATGTCGTCTGCACACGAAAGTGAAGAGAATCGACAATAAACAAAAAACAACAACAACTAAGTAGACGGCAACATCTAAAAGGAAACGAGGCGAAAAGGAGGAGGAGGAGGAGAAGGCGGTCAAGTGTGAGGGTACACTTGAATAACGAGATCAAGAAACAAAAACATCACACGAAGACTGCAATTTTCCCTCTGCCTCCGCCCTCAAAAGAGCGATTCCCGTGATTTACGTGCCCGCGCTCACAGTGTCACAAGTTAGCAAGCCTTTATCTTAAAATGGAGTGACACAAGGGCCAACACCAACGACTTGATGTCACGCACAAAGTAATAGAACGTCTCAAGCCCCTTTGAGTCGTCAGCCTTCTCCACCTCACTTATCGAAGTAATTTTGTTCGTCACCAAGGAGATGTGTGTGTTCCCCAAGTGAATCTCCAGCTCCTGTCGCCCGTTCCTGTCAGGCTGTGGCCACCTCTCGTCGTCGCTCTCAAGAACTGCTGAGGTGATGATGATCCGCTTGATCTCCTCTAACACCGCAGGAGACACACGGGCCTGCTTCTTGATAATGTTCTCATTCCGGTAGCGACTGTTGTTGCCGTACTTCAGCGTTCCATCGTCGCGGATGTCAAATTCCAAAAATTCGTTACCGTAGCGCCCCGTGTGTCCGGCAAAGTAGCGAATGTGGTACAAGTGCGACTCCATCGTCTCTTCAGGCACCAGCATCACCGCCTCCTCAGCCTGCATCTCGGTCCTCATTGGTTCCTAGTGCACAACCAAACTAAGCGACACCGAAGCATACGTATCGGAGCAAGCGCAGCAATAAAATAAAATAAAAAGGAGTTGAAGTAGAGAACAAATAAAAAACATCCGAAATGCAAAAGCCATAACAAGAGAAACGAGTCAAGCTTCCATAGTGTGTCCGCATGCAGCATGTAAACACAGGCTTGAATGGGCGTCCTAAAATTGAAATTCCCAACACGGCCAATATTAAACACAAACGTACACCATGAACCCCCGCCCGTTTCCCACATTTTTTTTTGTATTACGTACATAGTTTTCCTTTGTTTTATTTGTTTCTGCTTTTATTACTTCAATCCAGCGCATGCCCTCCTCCACTCCAGACGTGTCTCTTTTTTTTTGTCTTGTTTTATTTTGTTTTACTTTTACTTTCTCTTTCGTGTGTGTTTCCCCAAGTCCCTCAACAACAGCAACGACAAAAAACCAACTTATTCGCCAGAATGAGAAGTTACCCCCTGTTCCAACTAAGTTGGAGGGCGCAAGAGAGAGAGGCCGCACAGTGTAGTTCAATAAGTCCAAGTCCTCCACAGCCTCACATGAGCTCCGCCTCTTATGAGCCAATAAAACAAATTCAAAAAAGACAATTTGTGACAACCGGAGTCTCGTCGTCAACTGACAATGTGTAACTCTTTAAATAAGGCCCACAACAGTCAAAGGCACCTCCCGCATTAAGTGCATCAGTAGTAATGGGAGGAGACTGAGTTGGGATGACACAAAATAAATGATGAGCTCCTTTCACTCTCCTTCAACGCGGATTCCTTAAAAAACAAAAAACAACGTTAATCAATACAGGAAGAATCAAGCCCAAGAAAATATTATTTTTTATAAAAAAAAAAAACTTGGCATCTACCTTGCCTCACCTGACCACACCTTAGCGCACGTGTCTACTTCATGAACACCCCTTCTGGATGTCACACAAACAAAGATGCGCATCCCTACATATTTCCATACGTACTCACACATAACCATGCCAGCGAGAAGGACGACGCTCAAAACTGCTGCCACAACCCACTACATTTTTTCTTTCGTGCGTGCTATTGTTCTTGTTGTTGTGTTGCACCACCACCACCACCCCCCCCCCACAATTTCACATTCAGAGATGTATTGGCCCCTCAAATTCAGTTCATATACAACTCACAATACAATACACAAATACTGATGGATTGAAATTTAAACAACTAGCAAAAAAAAAAAAAAAAACTTACACCCCTAAGTAAAAAAAAAAAGGAGGTCTACACACCTTGTTCTTTTGTCCCCATGCTCTCACGGTACCTCCAGGTGCAGAGGCAGTCACGTGGGTAGAGGGTAGGCAGGTAAAGCACCTCGTCTGATCTCGGGGTGCGTGTTCGCTTCCACTCAGCCAGTTGGGCAATGGTTGCCAAATAAATCGTAATGTGATTAATGGCGTAATTGTAGCCAACGCACCGATGTGGGCCAACACCAAAAGGAATGAAGTGTTTGGAGAATTTTCGATCCTCTTGGCGTTCAGGTCCCATGCGATCTGGATCGTATTGGTTGGGGTTTGTAAACCCTCCACGGCAAGCCCCCACAAGGGATGGAATAACCAGGCTGCCTTTGGGCACCGTGTAATGATCGTCAATGACAAAATCGGAATGGGCCTTCATGGGCACCATTGGTGCAGGAGGAAATAGACGGAGCTGCTCCAAAACACATTGCCTGGTAAAAGCCATTTCTTGTACCACATCATTCGTTAAAGGCTCGTCCCCCACACGCAACCTTTCTTGCTCCTGACGAACTCGTTCCAAAATATCGGGCCGATCAGCCATTGTGGCGGTGATCATAGTGAGACTTGCGGTGGATGCATCCTGTGAGGCAAACAAAAAATCCAACATTGTATCCGCCATTGCGTGGTCAGACGTAAACGGCGGTGGATCCTCACCCCCATCCGCAGAAGCCTTCATGATCTCCAGTATCGTCGCAGACCAAAAATCAAGCAAACAGTGGGCCTCCGCATCGGGAAGGGACATGTGAGCCTTGCTCCGACCGACAGCCGCTGTTAGCTCATCCACCACCTTTTTCCGCGCATGAACCGCCTTGTACAGGGCTGTTCCAGGAAAGTAGATGGGGAGAGAAAGAAATCCAACCGTTATAACATTGTAGTTACGAGTAAACTCCTCACAATTGTGAAGATGCTCGCCAAGAAAGATTGTTTGGGAAGTTTTGCAGTTCATTTCACGTATGTGGTTTCGCATCTCCTCAGGTTTGCCTCCAAAGGGGTATTTCCTCACCCACTCTGCCAAATGCTCGCGAATAAGGCGTTCCTGAATGGGTAAATACAAAGAAAGCGCTTTTGTCGTGAAAAGGTTCATGAAGCTGGCACGAAGGGCCTTGTGTTGTGGGCCGCTTTGGAAGGCTATGTTGTTGTCTCCAAGAATAACCCTCCCGTTAGGGTGCAGCTGAAGAGACAGCGTACCTTCACTGTTGGTGGCGAATATTTTATGGCACAAGTCAGCGTTAGTGACAAAAAGGACAAACTGAGTCAGAATTGCTTGCCAGCTGTACCCATTCGGGCTGTAGAAGCGCTGCTTCTCCCAAAATGTGAAGGGGTCCCTTATCATCATGCCCAACCCACCGAGAAGTGGTGTCACAAACATCGGGCCTGGTGCAGAGAATTTGTGTTTAGTGGCAAAGTAGAGCATCGTCACAAGGCACGCCAGGCCGTACACCATAAACACAAGAAGGGCAACCTCAACGAGATGCGGCATATGTACCCCCAGCACAGTGTTAAACACGGCCATTGCGGCACTGGCAAATGCAATTGGATATAGTGTTTGAAGGCGTGTCGAGTGAACTACAAAACGAAGCAAAAACTAAAGCAAACCAAATAAAAATAAAAATGGTTTGAGAATGTGTACAACAAGTCCCATCGTAAAGAGGAAAAGTAATTAAAGGATAGAAACAGAAAAGAAAAATAGGAAGGAAGAAAGGAGAGGTGTTAGACGAAAACTTCAAAGTAGACCACAATTTCAACAAACTCCGGCTTGGCCACTCTTCTGCTGTTGAAGCAACTCATAACGCCTTCTCACATGACGCATTTTATTCCAGCCATGTGCTGCCCACTGGCACCTCACACCAGCTTTTGCCTCGTGTAAAAAGAATGCCACAATGGCATTCGCCTCCCCTGCACGCCGCAGTTGTGTAAGGCTCAGCACCACATGTGAAAAGCAGGTGAGGGCGAGAGGAGTCATCCGATCATTGGACGCCACCATACGTCCTTTGAACTCGACCCAATTTAGACCATCCTTAATAAGAACAAGGGTACTGTGACCGCCGCCGTCGTGCAACGGTCCCTCCAGCAAGTGCAGACCAAAAAGTTCAACAAAGCAACGAAGCGCACGCAACACATTCTGCAAGGCGACCTCGTCAGCAGCACACTTTTCAACCTCACTCCACTCGTATTTTTCAACCGATGTTGGTGGCAGTGAGGAAAAGGGGACAACCGGAAACAAGTAACGGAACAATTCCGGTACCTTTAAGTTTTCCATCTCAGTACTATCCTCGTTAATGTCACTCCCGTTTTGAGAGACACCTTTATTTAAATGGGCAAATGCCGTTGCAAGCAAAGGCCACCATCGATTGCATTCGCCCTCAAAAAGGTCTGATATAAAGAGGGTATGATCCATATAACCGGGTCCAAGTTGCAGCAGCACAGCGAAAGGAAAAGGCTGCACATTTGTAAGAACTGCATGAAACCCACGCTGCTGCGACATCTTAGCCGAACTAATTCTACCCCTTTCCACCATTCTCTCCCTTGCTTGAACATGGCGCAAGCGTCGTGCCTCCTCCCGTTGTTTACTGCGAACTATTCTCGACCTTGGACCTAAAAGGTGCTCCTCAAGGCGAAAATTCAGGATCTCCCGCGCGGCTCTCCGATTGAGCCAGTAGGAAGGAAACTTGCTAAACTTTACGACGATCCCTGTTGGCTTATGCTTTACTATAGCCGTCTGCATTCTTCGGTTCGTTGCCTGACCGCCGGGACCACGACCAAGCGTGCTTTGCTCGCATAGATCTTCCTCCCTAAAGAAGTAACGTCTCTCAAAGATATGACTGCGGTATGTGGGCAGGCCCGCAGCGCGTCGTGCAGAGCGCCGGCCAAGCATGCGTAATATGTCAAGTTTATCTCGAGGGTGTAACTTGTCAAATATCGCAGCCATCTCCGCCTTGGGTTGAGACTTTAGAGAGGCAATGATGTCTCTGATATACTTTGACCGCCCTGATGTGTTCGCAGCGGAGTATCGTCTGCGACTCTCGCGTTGTTCAAATTTTTGTTCAACGTCATACGCAGAACCTACTGGGGACTCTTTGCGGGAGCCCACACCCCCTGTGGAGCTGCACATCCGCAGATGCAAGGCCGGCAGCAACCGACTCAGTGCATTGCCGCCTGCCATCCAGAACCTCGTCATCATCACCTACGACAAAAAGCGGAAACAGGACCCAATAGAGCATACATTAAGAGTGGCCACCGAAAAGCGCGTCTTTTTTTTTCTTTTTGTTAAAACAAGGGTGAAAAAAATAAAACCACGACTCAAACACCCAATCATCCAATTTACTGAAGACCGTACGGCATGTTCTGCCGGGGGCCCTCCTCTGGGTGCCGTGGTTTCTCCAGCTCCAAATCTGGAAGCGCAAAATCCTGCATCTCGTACTGGCGGTCAAATGGTCCTGTTCGGGTCAAGACCTTTCGCTTACTCCACTTATCTACAAAGATGCCACTCTGTGGGAACGGCCCCTTCCAGGGTGGAAGAGTATCCTTTAACGCGATGTCGTTGTAGTGTTCTCCAAAGAGTTCATTTGTTCCGCCACGGTAATTGTAAACGTGCTGGTAAAATTGCTTCCTCCACTCCCAGCCTGCCTGTTCAGAGTAAAGGCCGTTGTGGGAGACCAGGATAACGTCATCAGACTTGCGTGGTTTGTGAAACCCATACATGTCAGCAAACTCGTCCGGGGTAAGTTGAAGCGCGTACTCCACCTCATCCCTCGGCAACCACCAGCTATGAGGCACCCAACGATGCATCTTTAGCGGGGAAGTCCTACAATCGATAATGTACGTATACGGCTCTGGTTGCTGCACCAACTGAAGCATGTCTTTAAGAAAGACCTGGTGACACAGCAGGTGATGGAAATGTGCATACTGCTGCCGCTCATAAAGGAACTTATGGCGATCAAAGTACCATGGCTGATACTCCTTCGGATGCCAGTTCATCCACTCACGCGGATTGATCTGGCCCTCAACCATCATATGATGGCGAGTACGACGATCCGCTTGCCGTCTAATACACGAAGAAAGCATATTGGTACCCACTACTGCCCAAACAACTCCCCCTTCCAATGCCAATGTCACCACGATACACACACGCACACACGCACACACACACACACGCACACAAAGCGACAAGAAAAAAAAGAAAAGAAACGAAAAGGAAGTGCACGAGACCGCGCAGCAAACCCCCACCCGCACAAGCGAAATCAAGCAAACTCCCAATAAAAGACCAACTGAATGAAAATCAAATTCACGCATCTCACACATAGTCCGCATTATTATCCCAAATAGCACGGGACTCCATTATTATTTTTATTATTAAATGGCTTAGGTTAACCTAGTGAGGAATGCCTGTTACCATGCAACACCCACAAAGGCCAAAGGAAAAGCTAGGGGAACTCATCCCAGAGAAGATAGCACAGAAAAAGAAACAGTAAATGACAGGTACTGTCACAAATAATTAAAAGAAAAAGATATATAACTGCATTGTTACCCATTGCAAGATGTTACCATCTTTTTTTTTTCTTTTTCTTCCCACCATTCCTTAGCATGACTCGTCAAGCTTCTTAGGAATCTCCCACGTAAATCCACCTTTGCCGCTCTTGTCTTCACGGCCAAAATGACCGAATCGAGAGGTCATATGGTATATGGGCCGACGAAGATCCAGCTGCTTAATAATGTCGTACGGGCGGAGCTGAAAGTTCTTCTTCACAATATCTAAAATGCGTCCATCATCGTACTTGCCTGTGCCGTAGGTCTCAATGTGAATGTTCAGTGGCTCCGCAATACCAATAGCGTACGCCAGTTGCACAAGACAACGACGGGCAAGGCCTGCTGTGACAAGCGACTTGGCGATCCAGCGGGCAGCATAGGCAGCCGAGCGGTCAACCTTTGAGGGGTCCTTTCCGGAAAAGGCGCCACCGCCGTGAGCACCCCAACCACCATAGGTGTCAACAATGATTTTGCGGCCGGTGAGACCAGCATCACCGTGGGGACCGCCAATCACAAAACTACCGGAAGGATTAAGGTGGTACTTTGTATCGGCGTCAAGCATCTTGGCGGGGATCACGGTTTTGATCACCTTCTCCATAAGGTCCTTGCGGAGCGTCTCATTTGTCACATCAGCATCGTGTTGGGCAGAAATAAGAACAACAGCTACACGCTTTGGGGTCAGAAGTTGCTTACCGCCACGCGTGTCGTATTCATATTGTACGGTGACCTGCGTCTTCGCGTCTGGGCGAGCCCATGGCAGAGTCCCATCGCGGCGCAGTTCGCTGTACTTCATAGCAAGTCCACGCGACAACTCGTAGGTGAGTGGCATCATTGTATCCGTCTCGTCAGTTGCGTAACCGAACATCATGCCCTGGTCACCCGCCCCGAGTCCCTCGCCGTCAAAATCACCAAGACCCTGACAGATCTCGGGAGACTGGTGTTCAATGGCAACCAAAAGGTTACATGAGCGATAGTCCAATCCCTTTTCGCCATCGTCGAACCCAATTTCCTTCACCGCATCGCGGACCACTGTCTGGTAGTCGAGCACCGCATTCGTGGTAATCTCACCAAAAATCATGATCATGCCCGTCTTGGAGCACGTTTCACACGCCACCTTGGAGAGTGGATCCATTGTAAGGCAGGCATCCAGCACAGCATCTGACACTTGATCACACAGCTTGTCAGGATGGCCCTCACTTACGTGCTCGGAGGAAAACAGAATCTCGCGAACCGACATGATGCCAGTAGATTGTGAAGAGAGAGAAACGCGAAAGCTATCTACTACTACCTCAAAGAAGAATAAAACTTAGAAGAAAAATAAAAACAAAATAATTTAAGAGGAGAAGCACTGGAGTCATGGATCACACGTTTGCAAGGACTTACGGTTCATTGTGTGTTTATCTACACTTCGCAGATAAACTCGTCAACAGTCACTGAAGCCGCTACTATGGAGCGGCAAAGATCCGACTATAGAGTGACGATAACTGAAACAACAACTCTTTGTTTGCGTAAAACAAGAAGTTGTAGGGTCTCGGGGTGTTCGCGCAACTCCGACCGGGCGCCCTCGAGCGTAGCCACTGAACGGCCATTAATATAAAGGACAACATCGCCGGCACCTACGCGAGGAAAGGCAGGGAGCCGAGACTGAATGACGCGCACCTGATAAAAGCGCCCCTTCACCCCCTACCCGCCATGCGGCACCAAACAACCATCGCTAACGACCAGTCCATAATTCTGCTCCGGAGTCCCACCTCGCTCTTGTATAGGGGTGCGAGGGGGAAAGAGGGCAAATAGGTGCGCACAGTTTCTAATTCTCTCAGCATGGACCGCAAAAACTAACTCCTTCTGTACTCGAGCAAGCTTCAAGCCAAGCGTAGCAAGCAGCTGGACACGAAACAAGGCATGCTCCTGATGAAATGTATCGCATGCCTTCCTCAGATTCGGTGGCAGGTTTGCCTTCTCTCCAGAATGAGCCACCCACTGCGTCGGTAGTAAGTCCGCAATGCTATTCGTCAAGCTCTCTATATCCCGCTTGCTGCGCAGCGCACCAGCAGATTCCGCCAACATTGCCTCTTTGCGTTCAAGGAAACGTGCATACAAACACAGGGTTGGGAGGCTTTTCAACACGGCGTGCAATATGTTGATGTAGTGGCTCCGTTTTACCTCCCCAATGAGATCCCCTGTTAGCCGAAGAAAGTAAAATAGCTGAGCCTGAGCCGTGCTATTTTCAACCACGACGATGTGATTCCTGCACTCCGTCTCGGAACGGATGAGGTCATCCATCGCCCCTCAGGCACATGAACTACACGCTGAAGAAACAGAAGCATACACAGAAAGACAAAGAAATAGATTTAAAAAGTGGGAGAGGAGAAAAAGTAGGAAATGGTTCAACCGATGAAAAGAAAAAAAAACACAAACACAGAAAGACTGCTGTAATACACCGATGTATAAACGCCCGGCTGTCAAGAGGAAAGTCACAACCAAAAGACTTCGTTGCGCAGCAGCCCAAAGCAAAAAAAAAGAAACAGAGGAAAAAGGAAACATCAGCAACGAGAACATCAAGAAAAGAGGATGAAGTAGATAAAAGCATCTCCATTTTACTCGTTTTTGTTTTTTTTTGCAGGAGGGAATACAAAAACCAAACGTTATACCGCACTTATTCAAGAGCAATGACGTCAGCACCATTTCTGGCAGTTTTTCGCTTCCATACCGGACGAAGAGGCACGCCCGTTGGTGTCTCGATAATAAAATCCACTTTGTCCAACTGTGTTTGGTGTGTTTCCAACCACTCCTTTAATCTGTAGTTAACTAGAGTTGTCTCTGGTGTTGTCGGCGCCCAGCACAGTGGACAATTCCACACATTCGTACGCGCGCAGTGCATGAGGAGAGAGCGTAGTTCCATACACTGCATGTGCTCGCATAAAAACCCTCGCACGGGAGTGTTTAACGGCAGTGCCGTGATGGGACACGTTATCTTCACCTGCACTCCAACGACGTCGTCGCGGCTCTTACGGCGAGGTGGTACCTTATAATTGGATACAATCCTGTCCTCCAGTGTATCCATATCAATAAGATCCACATACACAGCGGCAATCACACCCTTCCAGAGCGATATATCCTCAATGTACCCAGTAAAACCAACTGCAAGAGAAAAGAGATCCTTGTGTAACACGTGTGTTGTTATGTCAGCTACTGTTGCGGTTTTTACAGCTACAGCTTCCTTTCCTGAAGGTAACGAAGAGTTACACGGAGTCTTCACTACCGCCCCATTCACAAAAAGCGTCATGGCTATGGTAGTGCCTTCATACTCAAAAGGAGCCATCCAACCCATTGTATGCTCAAAGGAAGAGGCTGAAAGAGCAACAAGCAAGACACGCCGAGACTCTAACAGTCTCTCACCTGGAACCTCATGTAATGCCCTCGGGGTGGGCAACGTCGTCTCCACGGGAATGCCATCCACAGCCACGGCTCCCAAAAGATCCAAATATCTGTACAATGGTGAAAGTACACAGCGTTCCTTGTTTTCAAAAACCTCCTTTCGTACTATGTCTAATGCAGCAGGATCAAAAGCTTCTTGAAAGGTCCACTCCGGATCACTTACCAGCGGCACCGCCACCGCCACCGCTTCGGCAGGCCTAGGGTTGGAATCGGCCTCACGAACCACTTTGACGTCATAAGATGACGGTCCAGCTTCCTCCAAATGCCGCGCCGGCCGCTTGCGACGCCTCCGATCCTTTTCAGTTATCCGTTGTCTGATGTTTCGTGAGGATAAATCGATCCCCTCTTGCGCCAAAAGCGTCTTCCTTAGCTGAGATGCAGTTGCGTGGTTGACCGATTTAAGAAGGGCAGACATGCACTGCAACTCCTCCGGGCTGTACGGCGGGGGCTCCTCCTCCGTTGGTGCCCCACCACTGTGAGTATCATCTAGCAAGACCCTTTTTACGGCCTCTTGTGTTGCATGCACACGGAAAAAACCCTCCTCCATCGCATCCCGTTCATCCACAGCTCTGTGAAGCACGCGAACACCGGTGTTTCCCAAGTCCACCGGATAAAGGTTTCCGGGGTCGTGGTAAAACTCAACACATATGTCGTACCCTTCACCCACCACGAGGAGCGAATCGTTGTCCATCTTCCGCACAACTGCGGGCCACCACTCCCCGTCATCGCAGTTGACCCACAGCAGGGTCCCCGGCTGAAACTCCACCATCAGATACTTTTTTTTTTTTTAAAGCTCCCGACTATTATTATTATTATATATATGTATATATACTATACAAAAAGGGAATAAATAAAACGCAAATACGCACATAGGGATTCAACAGTCATGTTCAAATATGTTATTATTATTATTTTTACCCGTTTGCTTAAAGTTTATTTGTAGGCGTTCGTGTCATTTCACTGGGAGAAAAACATCACCCCACTCTACAGGAATCATCAAAAGCATTCGTGTGATATAACAAGGACAAGATATCATAAACTAAAAACAGTATCTAAGCATCTAAGGAGGAACACCTCAAAGAAACAAGTGGAACAAAAACCAAAATTGAAAAACAAGACAAACCTCATGAATATTCATCCCTACTTGTGTAAGAGATTCGATCCACTGAAGGTGCACTGACTGGGCCCCACATGCACAAAGCCCAACTCACGCTTGTATTGATTTTCCTCTTCTGTAGTAAAAGTGTCGTTCCGCCAGTCCCCACTTGCGCCACGAATGGCTGCAAGGGTATCAAGGGCCTTGGGAAATTTCGCAAATATGGCGTGTAAGGGAAGCTCTCCAGAGTTCTGAGCGAAGATCAGATCCGGATCCACTGTTTCTTGAGCGGCCACACGCTTTGCCGTCAAATGCGCCACTTTTGATCGACTTGAGCTCTTAAGAGACGCGTTGGTGGGCACGGAGGAAGGCCATTCCACCCGATTTTTCCTCACCTGTGCAGGTGAGGGGGCTTTTCCTTGTCGTGCCGATGCATTGGGTGCAGTCGGAATCGGTGAGTCCACCACCGCGGAGAAGAGTTCCTTTCCGTTGGGAGTGCGGTTCACCTGTGCTCTGGGATCCGCAGCCGGAACTGCCGCGGCTGGAGGCGCGTTGGCAAACCGAGAGAGCGATGTGTGCCCTTTCACAGGTGTGGCGCCGTAAATCCTCGATGCAGTATTGACATTTTGAGACGATAGGGTCGCTGCAGGCCCATTCCGAACGTATGAAGACAAAATCTTGGTGCTCTGCTCGTACTTATCCATGTACTGGTCGGCTTCCAAAGCTGGTGGTGGAGGAAGTAGCATGGAAACATCCTCGCCCTTGATGTACTGCCGGAAGAGCAGCTCTTCGACTAGCTGGGGGTTCCATGCGACGGTCATGTTTAAAAAGCCCTCTAAACTTCAAAAGTGAGGACAACTCAAAAATAAAAGGAAGAGAAGGAGGGCGTAAAGGGACGGGGCAAGGACCAACAGAACCAGCAGCAGGTGTAACGGTGATGCCAGACGCAGTGTGTGGGCAAAAGAGACACGGGATTCCTTCGTCACAAACAAACAAAAAAAATCAAAACCAGCAACACATGTAAAGAAAAAGTATTAAAAGTGTGTGTGTATATATATATATATGAAAACACAGTAACACAAAGAGGGCCAGTAGCTCCAATCTTTTGTAGAGACACTGTTTTGTTCCTTTCTCTTTCTTATCTGAGGTAAGTAAAAAGGACAAAGTACAGTGCCAATAAAGACTAACTGGCGCAAGTGATGATGTACGTCCCGCGCAGCTTACGCAGTAAAGCTTCGGCCCCACCCCCACCATCAGACCAACCCATGCGCCCTCATACCTTTTAAATGTTATGCGCTGGTGCTGTGTTGCATTTGTCGATACTGGCCGGTGGCTACGCCGTGCGGTGGAAGATGGAAGCTCCTCCAGAGCCCCGCCTTCCGTTGCGTCTCCAACGTTCGTCTCCTCCGTCAGCCGTAGGTCCACGTTCGCCAACCAGGAATACTGATGGTCAAAGGTCTCGCCGCGTGCGGTAAGCAGATCATTTAGCAGCTGCACACAAACAGAGTACCTCGGAGTCTCTTCAAGCCTTAAGGAAGCTGTATATTCTAAACGACTTGCAAACTGCTTTGAATACCCCTCGGCAAGTGTCTCTGGTAGTATCTGAACTTTTATGTCACAAATCCGCTCATAACAGCGATCGTTCGCCTGATGCCTCATTCCCTACCATGGGAGATCAACGCAAAACATACATGACAGCGTCCAAGTCATCCCTGCGTGTCTGAGCAATGCCCTGATGAACATTTATACTGATGTAGCAAACCGTACCCGTGATTGATTTGTCGTTATCCCACGGAATATGCCGCATCGTGCGGGGATCCCGGTAACGCGTGGTCCAGTCCATGCCAATAGCGTGCACAATTTGCAAATTTTCCACCACACCCAAAACAAAATTTTCAAGTTTAATGTCTCAAGCAACGCAATTCACGCAGTATATAAACTGCATTCACCGAAAAAACTGTACTCGTAGAATGCCCACTGTCTTTACCCCAAGCTTTCGGCCACAGAGATTTCAAACTTGCCTGAGATTGGGATCCGGCAAACCCACCACGACCTTATTGTGCTCCCCCACTCTACCTCCAAAGTACACCTGAGGGATACCTATGGCCAGTGCACACTCATTGAACGCCGTGTATGCGGTACTCGCGCATGGTGTGGCCGTGCCGCAAGGATGGCTCAACCCTACCAGCAACACGTGTGCCACCATAAATATTTACTCGGGTGAATACGTCAACAAATGAGCCTCCACAAGGGCAGTCAGTGATGCGAGACCTACTGCCAGCCACAATGCCCTTCAGGCTTTTGCTGCTTTTCTATTTTCCCGGCGACGCCCTCAGCATGTTTCAATGCTAACCGTGTTCGTACTTTCCTCAATGCCTTTACAAAAAGGACAAAAAAAACGGAAACGGAAGCAAGTCCAATAAAAATACCAAGCGCCAACACATAATAAATAAATACCAGCAAGAGTATAAAATAAAACAAAGACGCACACTTCGCAAAATAAAAAAAAAAAATGGGGATAATAAGTGAGTGAGAGATCGTGGGCACGCTGTGGCGTTGAGGACGCAAACACGCTTTGTCCCAAACCATACAAGAACTCCCACAGGAGAGTATCCCTGTGTATCTGTTGCGCTGCACACGACCGAACTCCCCCCTCTCCCCGACGCACTGAATTGAGAAGTATACCACCAACACAACTACCACTATAACCAAATCGGAGTCATCTAAACTAGGGAAATTGAGAAAAAAAGTGCACTCCACAACTGGAAAAGCAAAGTCAATGAGCATTACATATGTGGGCCACTCACTACTACTGGCTTGCGTTACCAGCGGCGGGCAAACCTGTTGTTGCGTCTGCCTTTATCGCGCGCAAAAGTTGACGTTCCAAGACAAAACGATTGACTTTGTACCGCTCCTTCTCTACATAGGCAAAGTCGTATGTCCAACCGATATACCGATCACAGCAGGAGCAAAAGACATCGCGCACAATGTGGGAACCCGTTATCAGCTCCTTTTCCTCCTGGGGACCAAAGTAGTAGTTAAAGCACCGGCTCACCAGGTACGCCTTGCCACGTTTGCCATGAAAGGCACGTGAAATGACATCACTGCTATCGCAAAGATACGCACTGCAGCGTCCACAACCGTACCCGTCTTTGGCTGTAAATCGAAGCCGCAGGCGACGCGCCATTAAACTACACCCACAGCGATCCGGTCAATTAGTACAACAACTAAAGACGCAAAAAAAATCACAAATATAAAGCAACCCGACAGGATAACCAAAAAAAAAAAGGAGAGAGCACATGACTGGTTGCTGCAGAGTACACAACAACGCTGCAATCCTCTTGCGCCCAGCAAAAACAGTACACAACCATGCATAGGCACAGAAACACAATCAACCCTCTCACTCTCGCGGAGCCATATCGTGATGCATCACCCTTACAAAGTTACATAAACATTCTCGACGAGAGTTTGGGAGAGACACGCATGTGAGATGGAACTGGCTCACCATTAACAAGCGTGGTTTTGAGATCAACAAAGACCTGTGTGTGCGTGGCTGCGTGCGAACTGGTTTCCAAAAAAGGAATATCGGGAACTTCGTGCGTGACACGAACAGGAGTACTGCCCGGAAATAACAAAGAAATAGTGGTGTTACTGCCCTTTATGGACCCTCGTTTTAACCCGTAAAACAAAAGTAACAAAAACTCACCTGATTTTTCAGCTGCCAGAACCACCATAGGCTCCATTGCAAGCTCACTCAGGACATCCACTGTCCCAACAGTTACGCGGCATGGCGTCGTGGCAGATCCCTCCACAACCTCCTTTATCGTTACACCATCAGTTGATGAGGGCACTTTGGCAAGCAGAGAGAGAAAATTTCGTTTCCCTGCCTGGTGTGCACTCTTTATGCGCGATTCTGCCCTTCGAAGAATATTGAGATGATCCTCGAGCACTTGCTTCGTCCCCTTTAATCGTTTTCGATCCACTTCATACGCTGCAAGAAAATCGCATGCTGCATTACCAAAATGACCCAAAAAACCCTCAATGCCGCCCTTGTTAAACCGCACATCGGGGTCCTCTGGGGCAATCCGCGCAGCTTGTCGCATAGCCTGTAAGGCGTGTTGCGCCCCAGCAATGTCAACGCCGTTTGAAAGAGCTTTCGAAAGCAAAGCAATCGAATAGCACTGCCAACCATCCGTATTTGTGGGACAGGCAGCAGCTGCTGCCTTACCACGCGCCACAGAGTCATTCAAGTGTTGTAGACGTTCTGCCGGTGTCAGTTTGGGGTCACTGGAAAGAGTTCTTAGAAGCCGACTGTACTGGCACAAGGCCTCCACGTTGTGAGGATCTAAGCGCAGGGCGTTGTCCAAGGCATCACATGCTTCTCGTGTCGCATTGCGGCGAGCAAGACACTCACTGAGGAGCACCCACAGATCTGGTCGATCGTGGCGAAGCTTCAGTGCTGCGCCACAGCCCTGCTCTGCCTCCATGGAGAAAATTGGCAGTAACGTGAGCGCCTTGCACCTCAAAAAAAGCAGCCGGACCTTCATGTCGGGGTCCCGCTCCTCTTCAACATTTGGCGTAGACGCAAGCAGACGATCCACGCCGCCCCTCACGTTCTCGTCAAACACCTTCACCTTCTGAAGCTCATCCAGCCGTCGCTCCAGCTCCTCAATTGTAGAAACATTCATTCCTTAATTAATTCCTTCTTCCCACCGTCCCCTCCGCAGGACCAATGCTAACCTCTACAACTCCAGCAACAACAACAAAGAAAAAAAAAGCAGCAACAAAAACAACAACAACTTTAGCCACACTATCCACTCCACACGCCCCTCCTTTTTTTCTTTGTTTCTCGTTTGCTCTACCCTTTTCCACCCAAACGTTACCCTGCCTTTACGGTGTCGTTGTGTACGACAGCATGATGCCAATATCACCATCAAACAACACCATGTCCTTGTGGCAGCTGTTTGCCACACGCCCAAGGCACATCAAGGCGTGGGTGTTTAACGACGACTTCCGCAAGGACCAACACAACGCCGTGCCATGCGCATCACCTGGAGAAGCGGAAGGATACACGTGATAGTGGTAACCATACGTGTCCTCTACAGAAGGACCACACAAAACAGAACGGCCTAGCGACACGGACGCAGCCCCGTCAGTTCCTAGCACCTGCATCCGAACCAAACTTTGAGCATCGGGGTCCTCTGCCTTTTCATCCTCTTTCTCAGGTGTCCCCATCGTAGTCACACTACCGTCCTCATCCACACCGGGCAACCGCCCCCGCTTGCGTCGTACCCAGCGCCAAAAACCTTGTTCCTGGTTCTCATCACATGCTACATGATCAGCTAAGAGGCGCAATGAGCTTCCCATGCGGAATCGCTCCCTCTTCCCCCACCTCCACTCGCACCGTACCAACTGAAGAAGAAAAGTACGTAAAACAAAACAATACCATTAAAGGAAACTGGACAGCCAAATGAAAACGTATTGCACCAACGCATAATAATAATAATAATAAGACCGCACCCCACTTGGTGTGGTGCCGGCTCCCCCTTTGTAAACGTTCATGTATCTCATCTACCCACCATATATATTACCTGTCTATATTCTCTTCCTCCACCTCAATCTTGTAATTTTTTTAGAGACAATGACTGCGCATTGTACATTTGGGCAATCTGCGCAGCGGAGGTAGCCGCATTTGCGTTTTTGTCCTCTCGCACACGCATGAACCGCGGAAATCGCAGTGCGATCCCTTTAGACGAATCCACAAGTCCGTATGCTGCGTAGTGAACCGGAGAGATAGAAAGATCAGCAGCCTTCACTTCCCATACATGTGAGGGCTCTAACCAGACATCCGGCTTTTCCTCAGCCCGGTAATACCGTGGTTGCTCCATGAGAACGCATGACTGAAGAGCTTGCGTGAGGCTTTCCAGCTGTTCGTCCTGAAACCCAGTCCCAATCTTACAGATACTTTGAAACTCGTCACTGTCGCCATCGTAGCAAGCAAGCAGAAATCCGCCGAATACACCTGTCCGCTTTCCTTTTCCGTAATAGGCTCCAATTGGCACAAGATCCACCGTATCCGTCACGCCGTCCATGTAATCCTTCTTGAGTTTTAGCCAGTAGTGAGAACGCTTCGCGGGAGTATACGTCGCCTCTTCCTCCAACGTTTTAATCATAAGTCCCTCGCAGCCGTCCTTGATGGACTTGTCGAGGAACGACTGAATATCCTCTTCATCTGTGCTATCCAAATGCTCTGCAAATTGGAACTTTGCGTGAATAGGGATAAAGTGAGAGTATAATATCCTCCGTCGTTCCAGTAGCGGCTTCTTCATCTGTGGTTCGCCATTGAAGTACAAAATATCAAACGCAAACACGCATACAGGAATTGTGACACTCGCAGATGACACATTTTTTCGACCGCGATGCTGGAGGACCTGAAAGGCCTGCAGAGCTCCCGTCGCTTCATCCACCGCCACCACCTCTGAATCAATAATGAAAGACTCCACCGTATCCGTTGAAAAAATGTGCGGGAGCATGGCGATGATGTCTGGGTACTTTCCGGTGTGTACTTCGGAATTGCGTGAAAATACACAATATCCCTTCTCTTTTGAATAGTGAATTTGTGCCCGTTCACCATCGTATTTGTACTCTGACGTAAACGCCCTGCCATGAAGTCGCTCCAAAATAACACTGATCCCACTTGTGGGGTGAGCCAGTTGCGGCTTCACGGGGATACCAGGGCGAATAGACAGCTCTGCAGCGTGAGCCCCCGCCTCTGGGGAGTAGGGAACAATCACGTTAAAACCATGCTGAAGCATTGCCCCAACAACGATTTCAAGACATGGAACCTCGTGGTATATGCGTGCAAAATTAACCGACCCAACATTCAACTCTTGTTGAAGCTCCTCCGGTGTATATTTCGTTACCGCGTCTATTCCAATATGATTCAGTGCAAAGGCATAACCTATTGCTGCAAGCGCAGAAGATTCCGCCAACCCAACGCGCATCTTCTGCTGCAAGGCCCGAACAATAAGATTTACCTCAGGTCCAACAGCATCACGGATAAGCTTCTTCATTACATCGGCACGTCGTCGAGCGGCCTCCTTTCCGCTCATAAGAGCGATGTCACGTAACGCCTTGAAGACAGCTGTTGCGGAAAGACGTCTAGGCTGAACAAGAGTGGCTTGCTTTCGCTTCTTGTTTTGAGCCACTTCCGCCAAATCACCAGTTTGTCTATATGCCTCCTTGACGTGTGCCTCGGTGAGGCCGCAGCACTCTGCGATAACCTTCACCAGCAGTGCGTCACCCACCCCAAGCTCAATACCCTCGTGTGCGGGACCCTGTTTGTTGATAATGAGGTAAATAACCGAAACCAGGTCGGTTGGGCTACGTTGAACCACGGCAAGAAGAAGATTAGTCAGGTATTTAATACACTCCAGTCGGGAGCTCTCGCCACTAATATCGGCCAGGGTGTCGGCAACCACGGCGTACGGCACCGTGTCCTTCACACCAGGGCCGGGTCGTGGCCACACGGACTTATAATTCTCGTAGGGGTCCAGAGATACCTTCAAAAAAAGCTTCGCCATGCTTGTCGGCCCGGAGAATACCTCTTCCGACGCCACCTCCTCATCCCCGCCGTTATGGCAGCCCTCACCCTCCTTCGCGCGCTTGTGCCGCAACTCAGTTTCTCTTGGAGCATCGGCCTGCATCTAAGAGGGTTCTTCCAATAATAATAAAAAAAAAAAAAAATAAAATAAAAAATAAACGCGCCCTGTCGCTGAAGTGCCAACGTGGCTGAGAGTGTTCACAGGGAACGGAAAAAAAAACGCATAAACAAAAAAAACGGGGAGAAAAGGATCAAAGGAAACAAAAAAAAAATAAAAGAATAGAGTCAAGAACTACTACTACAGAAGCGACCTTTCCAGTACCCTCCTTCCTCCTTCCTCGTTCTTCTGTCTTTCTGTCCCTCTCATCTGTCTCTTCCAAGAAGACCTGTGACAGGTCAACTGCAGTGGCCCGCAGCTAGCAACTCAGGTGTTGTGGCAGTCAGTATATGCGGGGGAAGGCGCAGTCGCCAAATTCAACTCCTCATAGCTGCGTACGCGTCCCGTTTATATATATATATATATATAAACAAGAAATCGGTGTAATTATATACCCAAATATATATAATAACCCCACAATAGACGTAGAGGGCAAAATATCAAACGAAAAAAAAAAGAAACATCAAAATGTTTTTTTATCTTTTCCCTTCGTTTTTTTTTGTTTCCCCTTTTTTTTCCGCTGGTTTTTTTTTAAAAAAAAGTGGGGCACCAGGAGAATACAGTCATACACAAGTGAAGAAAAATAGGGGCTTTGTTGCTTTTCTTTTATCGTTGTTTTCTCAATGATCCTCTCTCCTACGCCCTTTTGCCCACTAACCGTCTCACCACCCGAACAAGCGACGGTGGGGGGGAGATGAAGCAAAGGAATTACAACACAAAAAAAAAAACGAAGATGTTATTATTGCCCTTTTTATTTATTTATTTGCTTCCTTTCTTCTCTTCTGCCCATGTTTCACTTATCTTCCTCAAATTTCCGTCTTGTTCTTCGCCCTCTTATAAAATTATTATTTCTGTCTTCTTTTTTTTCCATTTTTGTGTTTCTTGCTGCTTCTTGCTGCTTTTTTTTCTTTCTTTCTTCTCGTGGCTGCCGGACTTATGTTGTCGTCGCCCCTGCCTGTGTTCAGTGGTAGTAGTAGTAGTAATAACAATAATATTTTACACACACAAGTGGAGCTTGTGAGATCTCCAGCTCCGCTAAAAACGCCCACAAACACGCTTTTTCCCGCTCTCTCTCTCTCTCTATATATATATATATATATGTTGCCCTTCCCTTCCTGCCTTTTTATCTCCGCACTCGTCACTGCGCCCTCCCATCGTCGCTTCTGTACCCGCAAACACACAAAGGCATCCTACACAAATATATGCATGCATGTATTTGTGTGAGGAGTGAGTGAGTCCGTGAAGAAGACAGAGAAATGCCGCACCACCTGTTCGCTTCTTCAAAACACACACACGCGCGCAAACACAAAATTAAAGAAACACGCTACCCCTTCCTTTTTGCCGTTGCGCCCATGTTTCTCCCTCTACTTGCCGGCCTCGCCTTGCAGGGGGCGATGCCACCGTCTTTCTCTCCCTCTCCCTCGAACTGGTCCAGACACAGCGCCCTGCCAAACAACCCCAGTCCGGGGAGGAAATGGAGGAAGGGACAAAAACAAAAAAAAGAAAATAAACAAAACAAACAAAACAAACAAAAAAAAACATGGTAACAGAAGAGTAGTCCCGCAAGCAAAGAGAAAAAGAAATAGGGGTAAAAAGCAAACGCCGCATCAAAGCCGCTGCACGACTTCAGGCATGCTGTCTCTCGTATCCGTTCCTTCCCCTTTTCTTTCCGTTCATGCTTTTTTCTGTCTTCTTGTATTGGATTTCCCTCTGGTTTCTTAGTGCTGTTTTTCACCCGCGCTGTTGGCCTCTGCTCGCTTAATTTGCTTCTCAGCCTTCCCTTCCGTTTTTTTGTTTTTTTTTCTTTTTTTTTCCCCCTTCTTTGTTACAGCCGGAAAGTGGGCCCGGTCGCCTGCTCACTTCCCCCGAAAACCCGCCCAACGCAATACAACCGTGAAGAAAACGAAGGTAGTAAAAAAAGATAAAGCCAAAACACGCACAGGCAGAAAGAAAGAAGGGAAGAAAAAACAAAGGAAAAAACACACAAAAGCAAACACTCTGTTGCATTACCGCCTCTCGCTCACATGTAGCCCCAGTTATCTCGATCTTTTCCCTCAGCTAATTGCTATCTCACACGCATACCCGTCGTAGATCGTCTACCATGCAAGTGTGAGCTGTGACAACAAAAGCAGCAGGTAGACACACGCACGTGCCAATAACGAAGATAAAAAAGAAACAAGCAAAAAAAGAAAGGCCACGTTGCACAGGAGAGATGTGGAGGGCGTGTACTACGCGTGTGGTAATAATAAAAAAAAATTGGTGGAAGGGGAGGGGGGCACCACATTTGCGCCCAAAAACCTTAGTACGCTTCCCTCATGCCTGTGTTAACATTGAGCCGCCCTTGCAAATCCTTCATCCGCTCGTTAGCCCTTTGTAGGTAAACCATGTCAATCAAGGGATCTCGGCATGAGATGGAGCTCAGCACACATACCGCAAGATCCCAGAAGTAAAACAATGTGACGAGATCATGTCGTAGAAAGCTGCACCCAGGGAAGGCCTTCTCAACATCATTCAGCGAACAATTTTCCTTCATTAAAATATACTGAGCCAAGACACCACCGCCGAACTCTACAGGTGTAGAAAAGGGTAGTCCTTGCTGTATTGCACACATTCTATGCAATGGCACTAGCGTCCTCGCCTGATAAAAAATCATAGCCAACATCGCCTCGAGAAGGTGACGTACCGATCGAGATACCATACGTGAAATCATGCTGAAGGCTGCTAGTTGAGGGTCAATTGGACCAGCCCAAGCGGATGACACATTTAGTGGGATAATAGATAGAATGCGGCTGGCAAGAATAACTTCACGAGGAATATCCCGCGAAGGTATTTCCTCTGATGTCATTCGAAACGAATCTGTGGTGAGAGAACCCGTACGTGCGAGTTCAATAAGAAGCACAACGTATTCGCTGAGTGTTGGTACGGAACACATCTTTAGCGCCCGACCAAACGAAGATGGTTCACTCACCTGAGAGCCAATGCCGTCATCGTGGGTCTCGTGGGTGAGGTAGCCAAGGAGGTCTAGGGATTGAAGCAGCACAGCCGCACAGGTTTCCTCCACCGTTGTGTAAACAATATGCCGAGATGAAACTGCCAAGTGCGCAAAATCCATCACATCCACCAGAAAAAGATTTTCGGAAATGGTGACACCTGTTAAATTCCAAGAATCCAACCCAATTCCCGGAGGGAGGTTGATCTTATTTATGCGGGAGGACAAAACGTTGTAACGACGAAACCAGGTCATGCCGAAATCAGTCAGCCGCAGCGAGGAAGCGAGTTGATGAAGTGTTTGAACTCGAAGTGGCAAAACCGTCTCAGCCACATCACGGTACTTAATAGAATCCACAAGTGGCCAGTCATCCACTAAACTCCCCTGACATAATGCAGCAAAAAGGCTGGGTGACAAAAGGCCCGCTGTAAACATGTAGTACATAACGGGTGGAAGAGGGCATCCCATGACCATCTTAAGATCAAGCGGTAATTGCCGACGCGATTCATATAACAGAGTTAACAAAGTGCAGTAAGGAGAAACCAGGGTTAGTACTGGGCACGCCAGAGCAGCAAGATTGCGAAGCGCGGAACTCCTCATATTTGCAGAACGACTGCGATTTTGCTCAGACTGATGCATCGTTTCTTGATAAATCTGTTGGGCGTAAGAGGCACCGAGAGATAAATCATTGAGACGTGTAATTTTCTTGCACATATCATCAAAACTTGAAAACTTCGGCGCAACAGTCCTCATTATCCGATTTCGGCTGTCAACCATAATCAGACTTCCCAAGTCATCTTCACTTATCCGCAACGATTCTAAGAGCCGAGACTTACGCACCACATCAAATGTACCCTTCATCACATTTATGTTTGTGATGACCCGATCAATCCCTGGAAAGGCAAGGAGCTCAAGGCAACCGTACACTTCCGACACGTGATGGTTCTTGGGGTGGCAGAAGGCGGACAGTTGCGCCCAAGCAAGGTAAGGCGCTCGCATGGTGTCCTTAAACTCGGATCGGAAAAGCTTGACAATTTGATTTTCCACATCCTCCTCTACAAAAAAACGTGCCGCTGACTTCTTCTGCATGTCCAACGCCCGCATCGAGTTCATATTACACAGCCTGGAACTGTCTGTGCCGCTAAGCACGGCTATTTCAGGAGGCACCATATTTTTGTCACGGCAATTTTCATCCGACAAATCCGGATAAAACGGAATGCCATTAAACACCAACACGGGAGTGCAGTTTTTGATGGAATGGAAGGTATTGCAGACATCCGTAATTTTGTCGTAGACCGTAAACGGGGTTGTGTAGGTGTAGATGGCCATCTTTTCCTTCTCCCGCACGGCTTGGGTAATAAGGTCAATGACTTTCGTGCCATCAACGCCCAGCATCACCTGATCCGTGCCCTCTAGTCGCCGCAAATCAGTCATTGGGACACCCTTCTCCTCCAGCTTGGCGTCATTGATGTAACGCTGCAGAAGACTTACATCGTCCTGGCGTGGGTACATCTTGTTTTGTGGGGGGGGGGCCTCAATCCCTCTAAAAGCCAAACAAAGACTCAATATCAGAAAGGTTTCAAGAATAAAGATTATTATTTTTTTTAATAAAAAAGGGGGAAAAAATGGAAAATTGACAGAGACTCACACACGAGCACAAAGAAACCGACAAAAGCACAGTGTCATATTGCATGATAAGCCAACCTGATAAATAACAATAACAGCAATAATAATAGTAAGGCAAGCAAAAAAGAAAAACTAAAAAACAAAGTCATCAATACCGAGAAAAAAAAAAAGTAGAAGAACGCAGAGGGCGTCAAATAATAGTGGAATATCACGTACTTCAGTATCTACATTCCCTCACGTGCTAACAGGGGCCTCCTCTTGTGCGAGGAGCAAAAGCATCTCCTTATAGAATGGCTGATAAACTTCCCAATTGAAGACAAGCACATGCTGCAGTAGGGCTGCCAAGCGACGCAGCGAATCCGTTACGAGACCCAATGGGGGCGGATCAGTTTGGCCTTGCACCAGAATGGCCTCGATAAAGGAAAGAATTCGCTTCTCAAATACCACGTAAAGGCTTCCAGTCGTGTTTGTCATCGTTTCAACAGTACCGTGCAGTTGAGTTATTTCGTTCTCCGTCAAGGCCACGAGTGTCTTTCTTTGCGCCAACGCCTCGTCGACCAAACTCGTCACGGAGGTCTTCAAATGTGGCAGAGTCAGCTCGTCAAGAAGGAGAAGTCGAAACTTGTCGTGTAGTTGTTTCAAAATATCGTTGACGATCCTTGAGTCCACCCCTTTGCCACGCAGCACCGTTGCTATACTTCCTGATAAAAGCAGCAGCAAACTGTTCTCCTGTACCGCGTTTGTGGCATAAAAAATAACCTTCTTTTCAAAGTAAAAAGATTCAGTTGGGTAGTCATGCCACCGATCATTCCCTTGAATGCCACTGCTCCGCAACAGGTCCAAAAAGCCGTACCGCAAGCATCCTCGAAGCTGTCTTTCCTCCAATGTTAACGCAGTCGCTGAAACGGCAATGGGCGAATTCGTCCAAGCCTTTACACGTTCATCCTCGAAGTAGCGCCGCACAAAAGCCAGGGAACTCTCCCACTGATCCACTTTTGGCAAGCATTCGGCAATAAATTCTCGTATATACGGAACAGCGTTGTCTCGCAGTTGTTGGGATATAACCAAGAGTGAGTATTGCGCAATATCCTCATGTAACTGGCGTATAGAAGAAAGCATGAGACGGAACGCGTTGGCCACTGCTGTACCAAGGTCTGGAGTGCATGCCTCAAGATCTTTGCTCATATCCTCCGCAAGTTTAAGCGTCTCTTCCGCCTTGGCAGGAGCACCGTATTCCGTGACCTTCCTCATCACGTAGCGCATAAGCGCCGCAATATTTCCTGGACTACCCATTACGGAACGACGCACAATCCTCCAATCCAGCACATCCCGTACCTCCTGTTCCGCCTGGGAGCGAAGACGTCGTGGAAGAGCGTTTAAAAGTCCGTCAATAACAAGCTTCAAAAACCGAGGGACGCTTCGAAGATCAGGAGGATGGCAATTACATTGTTCCGCAAGCATCGCCAACTGTGCCTCGTTCATGAATAAAACCAGTTGCTCTTTTACTGAGTCCCCTTTCGTCTCGGGTACAGTAATGATTGTTTCGTATGCCTTTACGGCACGAAATTCAAATTTAACATACTTTTCACGTCGTCTACGAACAGAGTCTGGGTGCAGCGGTCGGGAACGGCCGTGTTCGTCCACATACCAGTCTGGCGGTATCTCTGGCCCCATCATAACAGGCTGGGCCGCCTCTGCTTCAGATCCACTTGTGTTCGCATCAGAGAGCAAAGTTGCCGTAGTGAGTGGCATTTTGGCAGAGGCGGCATTGTTACTCATTTCCGCATGTTCCTTCGACTCCTCCTCCTCGCTCATTTTATGTCCTTTTTCTTCTTTAGAATCTTCTAGTTCCCGCCTTTTTTCCAGTATGGTAGCCTTCATCTCGTTCAGATCCTCCTGTGGCGTCAGACGTGACAAGCGATCATGTAGCAACCCCACAAAGGCCTGAAGCTCTTCATTGGAAGGAGCCTTTTGCAGTTCGCGCGTCGCCGCCACATAGGCCTCCTTGGTTCCATTCACGATCACCTCCTGGTACGCGCGTCGGTCAGCGCCCCTAAGTGAAGAGAGATCTGCAGCAAATTTTTTGCTGTACTCCTCCCACATAAGCGATGTAGAAGAGAGAAGAGCGATGGCGTATTGCTCATCAACATGAGGCTGCGCCCCATTCAACTTTAACTGCTCTAACAACTCCACTAATTGTTGGGCGCACTCCGAGACAAGCGGGTCTACTTCGTTGCTAGGAAGCACCGCGTAGTAGTACGCAAGAAGAAGCGCCTGTGGATTCATGGTGACACGGCGCAGGCTACGAAGGCGTGATCTTCCATTCATACTCGCCGATAACTTTGGCGGGCGCACAACAATTTGTCCCGTTTTGGAACCAATGAGCCGCAGGACGTCCTGCGCCACCCGCACCAGCTGCCGTCGATGGGGTTTGCCTCTCTCAGGGCATGTGCGCAAGTTGGTCATGCCACACGTCTTGCAGCACCATTTATCCGTGATGAGAACATGTTCTACTGCATCTGCGGTCATGGGATCTGCGGAGTTATAGTGCAGGCCTGCATCCTCGACTTGCTTAAGTAACATGGAGATTCGTTGAACACACGCCGCCGCGGTTTCAGCATTCTCATGCGTGGTATTTGCCTTCTCGGACATTTGCAAACGCACGGAACGAACAGCAGAACAGAGGCGTGCAACCTACCGGATTTGCGCAAATAGAAAGCAAAAAAAAAAAAACACGGAGAAGATGGAGAGACTGCAAAAACGTACAAAGAACTGGTAGCAAACAAATTTCAAAAAAAAAACATAGAAACAAAAAAATATATATACGCAATACATATAAATGGTAACATGTTCTTGCCACGGATCAGGTAAAGGGACCGCTGCACCAGCTTTCCCCATATGTCATTTGCTTATATGTATGGTTTCGAATATAGTTATGTATATTTCCAAAGGTGTGTACCTATACGTATATGGAAAATAAAAACAAAATAAAATAATAATAATAAAAAGAGTCTGCCAACGGCCTCCAGTGTTTTGTTCCTTCTTTTTACTTTCCCCCCCCCCCTTTTTTTTTCCGGGAGGCTGCAAAAAAAAAAAAAAAAAANAAAAAAACTAGGTAGAAAGT
>NW_021705848.1:46054-53456 GCF_003719475.1 Trypanosoma rangeli
AAAGGTGAAAGTAGAAGGGTGCACGTAAAAAATTAACTGATACATCCTTCCTCCCTTCCTAGCCAACCCCATTGAATGCAGTATCCTGCACCAACCGTTGTGATCACCACACGGTAGCAAAATACTTCAGTCGAGCAGTAGTGGGCGCTGCAGCGCTGAGACAACACCAACACCCTTCCATAAACAGAGGAGCGGTCGTGACGACCAGAATGCAGCGCATACTTCCTCACCTTTTTTTCTGATATATAGATATATAGATATATATATGTGCGTTGCTTACCCGTGGTGTTTCTCGTCCTTTTTGTTTACATGTTTGTTTCCAGTTGTTTTTGTGGTTCATCTGGGTTGTTGTTGTTCCGTTTTATTTTTTTCCGTTTCTTGTTTGTTTGGTCTCGCTTCTTGTGATTAGTAGCGAGATGAGTACAACAGTTTGGAGGGACAAGAAAAGTAAATAAGGACTTGACCTAAAAAAAAAAAAAAAATGGTGTGCTTTTGCTGCAGCAAGAAGGAATCGCAACCACACCTGCACAATACAAATATTTCCGGCGCCCCTTGGACGGCTTACAAGTTACCCATCGCTCCAAGCGACCAAAACCGCGCCACACCGTCAGCAGAGGCAGTGATGATAACATCCCCGTCCATAATAAGCCCACGCGTAAGATCCTTCCATGCTCTCTGTTTGATCGCCAAAGGGGCGACAATTCTTCGCAAATCCCACACAAGAAGATCGGACCCACTGCACGCTGCCACATATTTATCAGATATCGAGACAGCGGTAATAACCTCTGACACAGCTCTCTCGCTTACCATACGAAAACTACTTCGCACATCCCAGACTCGAATCATCTTATCAAACCCCCCTGTCACAGCCATGGGGCCAAAACAGGACACAGCTGGCACCTTACGCTGATGACGAGTTGTCGTCTCAAGCAGCGTGCAGCTGCCGGGATCAACCAAGAAACAAGCACCATTACCACCTCCAATAAGCGCATGTCCTCGTTGAGTAGAACGCATGGCTTGTGTGGAAACCCCCACAGGAATCATGGAACTGGTCTGACGATCCGAATGCAAGACTCGGACGCTAGAAGGCAGTCCTCCAGATAAAACAGCGCTTTGAGGGTCATCTGGGTTGGCATACGTTACCGCAAATACGTCACCGTGTAGTGAGAGCACCGATGTCGCCGAGAGTTCCTGACGTTCCAAGGAGTAGTTAAAAATAGAGCTGGTCCAATCCTCGCAGGCTGTCGCAAAATCGTAGGGGGTGACAAAGGCAGCATCCCATACACACGCTCTGTGTGGTCGAAACTGAATGAGCGGAAGCCCATCTGCATCCAAAATTAAAACGTAACCTCCCGTTGTACCTACGGCGTATCGTCCGTCCTTGACTTTGCAAAGAGAAATAAACTTTTCATTTGCACCAAACACATACTTGGCAAAGCGAGTGATACCTTCACCAGTTGCTGTTTCGCGCTCCATCGCAGGATTAGCACCCTGACTTAGCTCCATAAATGTATTTTTTTCCAAAGGCACAATGTTCACCTCGTGGGAAATTTTAACACGTCGTTGTCCTCCTGTATGCTCTGGCAGTGCATCCACAGGGTACAAAGCGCCATCCCGCACCACTGAGTGCCCTACGCGACTCTCGAGCAAATTATTATCAAGTTGCATCTCACCACCACCACGACGCAGCGTGCTGCGTAACGTCACACTCCCTTTAAGCAGGTCCTCAGGAAAGTGTGGATGAGGCTCGCACATGAGAAAAACACGTGCCTTGGTGTGAATGACACCTTCTGTTTGGGCCTCCGCAATACACTCCGCCAGTTTATGCAGGAGAGAGATAGACTTCGTTGCCTGCTCAATGTAAATCCAGAGACCTTTTTGAAGGGACTTACTAAAAATTTCAGCGGTTTGAGAGAGAGATTGTCGAGTTTTGAGACGGGCAACCGCATTAATATACATCACTGTGCACGACGCCCGCTCGGCGCTGACGCTAATGGCATACCCTGGATTTACCCCCTCGCACATAATAATAATGCACCTACCAGGTCCAGCCTTTTCCGCGGCGTCTAGAAGCACATCGGTGCTATTTGGATAATTTGACACGTCGTCTTGGTTGGGTGTGTCAAAGTCCAGATTCCTCTGATTAAAGTTGTTATCTTCATCTTCGCCGGAATTGAGGTCGAACTCATCACATCCCGCGGGGGTTCCAGGCACAAAGAGTAGCACTAACTCGTCCCCCATATTACGCCGCCGCCTCTGCTCGTCATCTGCTCGACCCACAGGGTTGCCATTGATGGAGCTGAGAATCATTCCCTTCATTACACCTGCCAGCGGAGACGCATCCCTAGTTTTGACGGAGATCACCTCATTATTGGCGCCAAATAGAACATCCTCCATAAACTGGCGTGGTGTGGCAGTGACACAAACTGTCATTGACAATACTACGGGATCGTCCTCCTTTTTACTTTTTGCTTAACTTATTCACTTATTCGTTCCTCAAACACTAGGAGTATATACTCCCTCCCAAAAGAAGCAGAAAAGGCGCAGTACAAGAAACCGTCCAACAGACAGAAACAACGCACAAAATCCAAAAGCAAAGACGCATTCAAGTTACCACACACCAACAGCATCTGCACCGGACGTTTATCTCTTTTATTATTGCTCTTACTGATCCTTTTCCCTTTCAGGTGCCCGCTGACCCCGCGCTCCATTGCCTTCACCCTTCCAGGACTCCCCGCATCAACGGAAACGGGGAGGCCTCTACTTCTCTCGCTGCACCTTTGCCGTGCCAGCACACTCTTTATTTACTAAAATGCAGCAAAAAACGGCGATACACAAAGCGGCGCGGGAGATGGGTTTTCTTCTTTCGTCACCCCAACTCTCTCCCACCAACAACAGCAAACCAATGGAGAAAAATGAGAAGGAAAGAGAGAGAAGAAGAAACAAAAAACAAAACAAAAGACACTGAAAGATCAAATTTGATCTCCCAAACAGCCCATCAGAAAGCACGGCAAGTCCTCGCCAGAAGGGAAACGTGATTGGTAGGTCGCCTGGTAACCTTTACAAAAAAAAATCTCCTCAGATTTACAAGAATGAAGTCGCATGTAAATCCATGATGCAAACTCATGCTCATATTCGGCAGAGCAAACACACAGACGCAGACTCAACCCAAATGCCGCGGTACAGATACTTTACCTTCGCCCACGACAAATCTTGCTGGTCAGCCTTGGCCGCGGAATCCTGGGAGAAGCGCGAGCCACGTTTCGCTGCAGCAATCGGATGCAGCTCGGGAATGTGGCCATGCGCAATGTGCAATCAGGACTCCCCCCCCCCCCTCCCTCGCCACCTAAACACTACATATATCGGGTACTTTTGTTTGGTGTGCGGCTTTGCCTCGTACGCCGAAAAGAGGCAAAACCAGTGGTTCAGAGCCGTACACTAGATGAAGGAGGAAGAGCGAGTCGCCCGGTTTATTCCGGCCTATGGCCGCGTGTATCCTTGGGGACCATCATTGACTAACGACGGGCCTCCCACTTCAAAGGGAAAGAAACACCAAAAACAAATGAAGTGAACGCATACGAAAAAAACAGGAAAAAAAATACGCACAAAGAAAAAAAAAAGGAAAGACCACACAAATGCAACCGTGCAACACTCAGCCAATTGACTCTCTCCAGGACGTCGCACCACAAATCACTGCTGCGACCGCTCGCAGTCAGCAACTTAAGCATTATTAATCACTCTGCTCACACGACACAGAGGGTGCGTTAACTTCACGATTTTCCTCCCCTCTTACTGAACCAAGCACACACACACACACACACAGATGCATATATATATATATGCCAGATAAAAAAAGAGAGCGAGAATTTAAAAAAGGAGACCTAAAAAAAAAGTACTGGTGCCTATGTGAAAAGCGTACCGAATCCCAGCTATGGCCTCCCCTCCCTCTAACGCATTGCAACACCGCTTACATACCAAATGGAACACCCCTCTCACTTCACCATGGCCAATAACTCCGGGCTAGACTGCAAGAGGTTTTTAAGATGGGGCCCACTAGGACCCTGCAACGCCTGATGAATGCGGTCACGAAAGTACAAATCCGGCTGCTTCACAGATGCACACACGTCAATAGGAGCCCGCACAGCACCCTGCAAGGGACAAAAAACATTTGTAAAACCAGAATCGTCAATATGATGTTTCAAGTCCCCCATGGAGTGTGTTTTTGGAGTAAAACTTGTAATATCATCGCTTTCAACGGCACCATGAATCATTTTAAGACAGCTAACGACACAGCTCGCCCAGGCATCCGCATTACGCTGCAGCTCTGCACATTCACCAAGCAAACTGGCCAACGCTACCACGCACACCTTGCGTTCTAAAGTTCCTGTAATCTTTTGGACATTTGGAAGCCACACGCGCTGAAGCAGCATCCAGAAAAGTCCGTTCTGAATAAGGTTAACTTTCGCCACAACATCGTCGGCGCCATGAAAGGTAACCACGATCGATAAAAATATGATGAGAACACGTACATACTTTGGTGTTCGCGAGGTTTGAAGACGTTGAAATAATACCTGATATACGTTTCCCATATATGGTGTTATGATGTCTTTGGGGTAGGCCATAACAATTGCAGTGAGAATATTCAATCCCTCATGATCGTAATTTTTGTACTGAAGCAGAGATCGAAAGATAATCAAGACTTTTTCTGTGAATCCTTTGCTGTGAATATAGCGTGGGTAGTGCTCTATGAAAGCCACCACAAGTCGAACAACTGCAGGTATGTTGCCCTTCTGCTGATACATGTCGGGGATTAGGAGAGGCTCCAGTAAGTTTTGATAATGTGCCGGGGGCTCCAGGGCACCTGAGCCGCGTGTATCAAGAAGCTGTGCCATAATTTGAAGTGTATACGGAACGTATTCAAGCACATCATGCTGTAAAATAAAAATCATAGACTCCCACAAAGCACCTTCTATAGCTGGTCCATCCTCAGGGCGTATTTGAATGCACTTGGAAATCACCTCAAACATACAGTGACTAAAAAGGGGATTTGAAGGATTCTTTGCGTTCTCTCGGACTACAGGAACTATACAAGTGATAATGTCCCCCACAAAAGGAGCTACACAACGACTGCAATTCTGGCACACCCGCATAAGACACTGCATTGTGTAGGCGTTTGGTTGTTTGTCCTCCTGAACTCGCATGCAAAGGCACTGCAGCAGCGGTGCAACCCGATCACCCATATTTGCGTCTGTGATGACGTTCTCATGTTGACCAGGACGTTGAAGCGTAAAAATCCTTTCCACCGCATTTGCGGCGTAGGTGCGAACCACCACATCCTGGCATCGGATCCATGTAGTTAGCAGTGCTATGATATCTGAAAGTAGTTGGGGTTCAATATGTGCCCGAAATGTCGCCACAAAACGAATACAATCGGCCTTAATAATAAATGGGCTGTGTTCAGACACGTCCTTTGAAAGCTCCGGAAGAACGCTTTGTTTCAAGAACTGTTCAAAGGGCACAAGATTGCTCAATCTTTGGGTGGCGCCTCTCTGAAGGTTCGCATACTGTCCTCCGAGGGAAAGAGAAGATACCAAATAAATAGATAAATCTTTTGCCTTCCAGTCACCTGCCGATGCCACGAACATGAGCTGCTGCAGCTGTTCAATAAAAAGCGGGCCAGACATGTCAGGAAATGCCAGCATCAAAGATCGCACCAACTCCCCCGCCTCTCGTCTTCGAGTGTGAAAATCACTACCCTCAATGTCCCGCTGAATATAACTGTATGGCTCAGTTTCATATAGTTCAATATCATCCGGCTGCAGAGCAAGATTTGGCAAAACGACATGAACCACAAGATTTTCAAGAATTTCTCTACTATTAAAGACATCCCGCATAGGACCTCGGCAAGCAGCTGAGAGAAGGTTCATCCCTTGAATGACAATGTCGTCCATGGTTTGCTCACGACTCAGCGGAGATGCAATGGTGTCCCAGACAACCTTGAGAAACTCGCTTGCGTACTTCTCAAAGTCCTCCGAAAACTGCAGCAAAAAGTGCGTCACACACGCCATCACCACAGATTTCAGCTCAATCAAGCTTGTCTCATCCACGTCGGGCCTACTGAACTGGAGACAGCGTAGAAGAACGGCGACAAATTTTTCCATGTTCCAAATAAACTCATCACCAAGGTCAAGTGTAGTTAGGTCGCGCAGACATTCCACAGCTAACGTCAAGCCGTGAGATGCAGCCTTGGCACCCGCACCTCCCTTTTCCATTTCGCCCAGGAGCAATTCCATCGACAAAAGCAATGGAGCAGTAAAAGACGTGTATATGATTCGTAAATCATTTGCAAGAGCTTCAGAGAGATCGCCTTGACTGCGGTATCGCCCAAGTATACCATGGGCTGTGGATAGTGCAGCACAGTGCATCCTCATATCCTTTTCTGTCCCCAAGACTTGGATAATGCGATCCAGTGCATTTGGCCACTCCTTTGGAAAGTCAACCTCCGCTATCAGAGTGGTGGCCTCGGCGAGGTTTCGCTGAACGTTGGGAGCAGCTTGAAGCATAGCCCCTGTAATAGTGCTACGAACAACTTGCTTGTCGCCCTCTGTGATGCAATGCTCTGCTGTTGCAGCGTTCCAGCACATTTTGACTGTGTTTTTAAAAACAATAGAGCAGAAGGAAGCCGCAGGCCCAGGTGTAACGGCAAGATTGAGGAGCAACAAAACAAACCCGGTTTGTTCATCAACACAATTCTGAAACTCCTTGATTTCACGTTCTGCCTTCTCTCTGCTAGCACTATCCATGGAAGTGGCGTCCTGTGCAAGCTGAACCAATCGCCGTGCTAGTGCTGGATCATTTGGATCTAGGACGAGCATAGTCCCTTTCTTTATGCCTCTTTTTTTTTAAAAAAAAAAACTCCTGATCACTTATTGCTGTGGTTGTAGCCGTTTGTAGATCTTTCCCTTTACGGTTATGCTTTTCCTTTTCTCCCTACCGTCTGTTTCCTTAGTTTTATTCACCCTTCCCTACTGTCCCTCCTTGCCGTCTATCCTCCAGATTTTACTTTTATTAGTTTAGCTGCGTTGGATGCGCCGGCAAGAAAGCAGAGCAAAACATTAAAAAAAAAGTGGGATGGGGAATAGAAGGCGGAAGTAACAATGAGGCTGTGGGGAAATTAGCAGATTGTCCAACGGCAATATGACCAGTGATCTCTCGCGCGTGTGGGCGAGGAGAGAGCAAATAACCAAGGAAACCACACGCAACACCGACAAATAATAACAATAATAATCGAATCATCAAAAGAGGCAGGAGTCCGTACTGTCCAATCAACAGAAGAAAATATCGGTAAGGGCCTGGCATTGATAAATCCCTTTTCACACGTTGTCCCCTGTACCGACGTCCT
>NW_021705849.1:0-38417 GCF_003719475.1 Trypanosoma rangeli
GGATGTACTTCTTCATGGCGCTGCTGCGGTTCTTGGTGCCGAGGTGGCAGTGCATGGCGACAAGCTTCTGCACGTCGCTCTCCTTCATTCGGAGAACCTTGGCGCCGGATTCCACGGAGGTCATTGTGAGTCGCTTGGTTTGGTCTGGAGTGCGGTTTGAGTGAGCAGAACTACAGGGCAAAAAAAAAGCAGTGCAAGATCAAATGATTATTATTATTATTTTTTTTTTAAAAAAAAGAGCAAAACAAAATGAAAAATGAGGTGAACGGGCACGTACAAATAAATGCCCGCCACGCAGCGGCTCTCTCCCTCGGAGTGTGTGCGGCGTGGAGGAGGAGGAGGAAGAGGGGAGAGTGTGGTGTGTACTGTGTCCTTGATTTGGAGAGCTTGTGGCATCAACAGATGCAACAGAATCGTAGAGTAGCACTAAACTCGGTATCCTTTACATGCGTTGGGATATATCTGCGTGGGTGCCGGTTACTTACTCCGAATTTGTGCATAACACCCAATGCCCTGTACACGTCGCAACTGATCCAATTCACCCATCAGTTGAAGGATATAGTTATCTTTCCTCTCCAACGACGCTTGAAGCAAAACTGACGCATCCACCTTTCGGACCTCCATTTCGTTTCGGAAATATGTGAGCGTCGCATTTTTTCCCCGCACTGCACGGTAGAGTGAGGCAATACAGTGCTCGTACTCTGCTTCGGTGGCAGAGGCTTCACGACAGGCGTTCCCTTTGTTCTGCCCTTCGTGTCCACTGCGTCGCAAAGCTTGTACCTGTTCCTGTTCTTGATAAAGGGCCAACCCGTTATTTGCCAGGTCCAGTTGCGCAGCCAGCTGGTTGGCAACGGCCTTCAGAGTATCGTTATTGTCACGCAGAATACTGTTGCTCAGCTCCGCGCAACGTAACTGCGTTCGCAACGTAGCCACCGTGTTGTCCTCATTCCCGTTGACGGCGGAGGAGAAGGAGACTAAAGAGGAGAAAACACGAGTGCCCGCAGACGTCCCTGGCACTGTTTTAATGTTCCCTCTGGCCGATGTGGTGGCTGAAGAGGGGCTCATTTCATGAACCGGCGACGGTGGCAACTCAAACACCGTGACGCAACTTTCACCGTTGCCATTCACGGTAGACAGGCGGTGCGCTCCGCCCTCATGGAGTGTGGCGCCTGGTTGTTGTGTCCCTTCGGCCCCAGCCTCTCCTGGCCTCCAATCAACCTTCAGCATGGGCGCATATGAGCGTACGTACACATGCGTCAATGAAATAAAAAGAAATAAAAAGTTGGAAGGCAAATAACATCAGTGAAAAAAACGGCATGAAACACAACGTGAGAAGGAGAAACGTAACAATAGGCATTGCATGTTATGTAAGCAGTTACGTAAACATGTACCCTCACGTGTCTACAGTTTATTTTTCCCCCTTCCGTTTGTTGGATAACGAGACCTATACGACCATGACTACGGCTACCGCATGGCTGTTTGCTTCTTTCACCCCTTATGCTCGTCAGCTGCTGCGTGAGGAAAACACACATACAGGAACATAGAACGACAAAGATAGACATGTATATATATATATATATATGCAAACAAATAAACGCTAACTCTTGTTTGTTGCACCCCCCCTCTCCCACAGCAGTTACACTTGCTTGGAGCTCTTGTCTCCATAATTCCTTAAAATGACATTTTACATGCTCACTCGCCTTTTCGGCACATGCATCCATTATTTTACCCACATCACATGAGCCAAAACCAACCCCCTCCTCTTCCGCTTTGGGCGGACCCATTCGTGTGCCCGTTTCAATCCGATGCGGCACACTTACTAAGCGTACTGGCTGGTGAAGACGACACCAAACCTCGCCGAACCGGAGGAGCTCCCAGGCAGCGGCGCGGAGTAATTCATGGTGATCTTCCATATATCGTCCAGGTTGCGAATGACGGCCAACATGACGCGGGAATCCACAAGGTTGACGTTCATAAGCATCTGTGCGCCACACGGGGAGCGGGCCTCAGCACCGACAATAACGCGCTGCCGTTCCACCAGCGTCACAGCGCTTACCATACGATGGACTGGAATGCGGGTGTGGACAGCCGCCCCACGGGTGGCATTATATTGAACGACAAAGTCGCCTCTCCACACCGCCGAGCACCCCGTGCGTGAGAGAGCTACCGTGTAATCTATCAGGCCGCTGCGACTAGGGTCATACTCCACGCTTGCCCCAAACTGACTCTTCTCAGAAAGCCGGGTAGAGGCCGTGAAGTGGGATCTGAAGCCATCCATAAACTTCATCTCCGACGAACAGGTAAATTGCGGGTGGTGCAATGCATAGTAAACTAGCGGCGTCGTTGCCAGGCGCAGGAGAAATTCATGCTGCTGGCCACGCACTGACTTTGTCCAGGAAACACTGGGGACAAGGTCCCACCATGTTGCCTTTGGGTTTGAACTTACATCGGCCGAGACGGTGAAATCCCCTTTACTACACATGAGATGAACTCCCACAGCCTCCTTTGTGGCAAATGGAAAGCCGCTCAGTCTATTGGGCGAAACATCCAACTCCTTGGCGTCAATACGATACCCACGCTCGCACGCTCCTTGTGTGGCGTAGCTTTCCACAGTATTCGCCAGCGTGTCAAATGTATCAGGTCTCATCTCTCTCTGTCTCAATATCACGGCAAGAGGCCAATTCGTTTGTTCGTCGCTGTGCAGACTGCTGGTGACACACAACCACAACAAAACGCAAATGGTACGGGTGTGTAATGACTTGACAAAGCTACAACGAAGATGATACAAAAAAAAAGAGCCGTGATAGCGTCAATTGAGTGAAGAAAAACTGTTCAGTAGAAAGTGCCTCACGCTGCTGTGCAGAAGATAGCAACCCCCCCACCTCTGCCCTTCCCCAGGGAACTCAACTTCAGCCGCACTCGCCCCCATCTCTTTTGTCTCGCATTGAGAAACGCTGGTAGGAGGAACAACAAAAGATTGGCTCCTCCATAATTTCTCTCCTCATTGGAGCTTCTCCCGCTGTTCTTCGATGGTACATTTTTTTTTTGTGCTCCTATTTTGTTTCCATGGTGTACCCGAGCAGCAAAGAAAAAAAATATCTGCAGCAGCAACAATGCTGTTGGCACGATGGAATTGTAAATAGCAAAACAAAGCAAAGAAACACACAAAAAAGAACAACAGTAATATTAATGGAGAAATAAAACTAACAGCTGTCACGTTCAAGTGCTTCTGCCACATCCACTTAACCCCCTCTTTTTTTATCCTTCATTTTGTTCTTGCTTGCATGGGTCATCTGCTCCACCTGCGTGTGACGCTGTGGACGGATGGAAACAGCAGCGCCTCAAAGATGGAGGGGTAACGTGTGGGACCCTCTCCACCTCCCTTAAAAAGAGGAAAACAACAAAAGTATCGAGATCAGATAGGACGTAAAAAGAATAACAGGGATAGAGACACACACACACACACTTAAATAGAGTGGATGAAAGAAACAAACAGCAACACTTCCGTCTTCCCCCGCCCCCCCCCTCCCTCTCTTTTTCATCTTCGACACTTTTTTTTTTCGTTAGTCTTGGGTGTCCACCGAGCAACATGGCGGCCGTGCTATGTGGACAAATGCTCTTCCAAAAAAGCATCAAAGTCATCATTGCCGCCAGTGTTTTGCGGACTATTCTTCTCTTTTTCAGCCTTCGCATGCTGACCCGGTTGGTTTTTTGCTGCTTCCTGCTCCTGCTCTTGCTGCTGGGGTCGCTGCTTTTCCTCCACCACAGCCACCGCCTCCTTCCACTCGGAAACAATTATTGTTGGCAATGGGGCGTCCGCCTCGGCTGGCGGTGGATCCGCACCGTTGACACGAGCAGGCTCAGCCAGAAAAAGATTTTCCATGTCATTTGACGTCTGTTGCACAGGCGACGGTTCAGACTCTTGCACCGTGCTTATAGCTCCTTGCGCTGCCTCTGCTAGGGCCATGGGAACTGCAGCAGGCTCCACTTGGGGCATGGGTGGCTTCATCGCCGTCGTCTTTTCGGCCCCTTGACTTCCAGCAGCAGACGGGGGAGTAGGTGTCGCCACTTGGGAAAAATACGTTTCCGTCGCGGCCACATCGGTGGTTCGACTGGGTGCGGAAGTTTGGTCCGAACATAACTTCACGTCCGTCTCCAGTCGCCGGATAAGGGCGGTTTGGCCACCGGACACATCACGTAAAATGTCGCGGTTGTCAAGGTTGAGGTCAGAGCTGAGAAGCACCGCCACCAGCTTTTGGTCTTCCAGTATTTTCTTACGAAACCCACAAATAACATCATCGGCCTCAATGGAGCCATCCGGCTGAACCTTTGCGTTGTTCAAATACTCTGCCAGGGTCATGCAACAATCTAGCATGGCGGCAAGCTCCTCCTCCGTTGGGTAGTTGATGCCCACAGCGTCCACAATGGGTCCTTCCTGCCGCTGCTGACGCTGTCGAGCTGGCTTCGTCTGCCCGCGAGCCTCAGGTCTACTTCGCTGTCGCGTGCGGTTCGCTGCAGGGATTATATGTGTGTTGGTGTCCGGGTGAATCCCTTCAAATGCGTTTGGGCCCATCACATGCCGCACATCATCGCTTATTGTCGTCAATATGTACAGTCGCCCATCCGGGTGACCAGTAAACCAAATGGAGAGGTTCAAAATGAGTGTCAGAGCGGCCCTCTTTGCCATGCGCTCCTTCTCAGTGACGCACGATGTTCGCGTGGCGACGTTCTGCAGATCCCGCAGCAACCCCTTCTGTGAGGCCAACTCAAGGTGCACCGCAACATCACAATTCTTCACTAACGCGTCAAGGACGAGGATCGTTAGAAACTGCACCTTGGCATCACTGTCCGTGATGCGTCGACGAACAGCCCGCACCACGTCTACCGCCGCATCATTGCCGCTGTTCGCGCCGCTGCACAAAATGGACACGGCTCTATACTGTGGCTCGAACAACTGCGGCTGCGTGGCCTCCTCCACGATGTCTGTATACGGCGTTGGTATCAGGCGAGTCGCTGCATCCCTGACGTTCTCCAACAAGGAAAGAACCACCATAATATGATTTTTGTTTTGTGTGTGTATGCCGTTTTTTTTGTCCTGCTACTACTTCCTGTTTTTTTCTTCTTTCTTTCTGTCGGCGATTAGACTCCGCGATGCCCAATACAGCGTATATGCTGCTCTTGCTCTTTCTCAGCCTACTTCTTAGATTATGGATATCTCCTACCACGACTACGACTTGACGTCAGCCTGTGCGGCCCACGTACACCACACATCCCACAAACGGCACAGAGAAAGAAAAAAAACATGTAAACACCCACACACACATAAATACGCGCAAGATGACACACGTGTGAAATATATGTCATGTTTGTAGTAGTTGTCGTTGTTGAAAAAAAAACACAAACAAACAAACATGGAAACGATAACGGGGGGAAAACACACAGCCATACACGCAACACATACAGAGTTTTCATTGATTGAGGCCCAATGTGCAGTTCCACCATCGTCCCCCTCTCCTTCGTGTATAACGTTGCACGCATGCATCCGTGACGGAGGAAAAGTAAAACACACCCACGCACAAAAAACGCCTTTATCCGCCAAAAACAAAAAGAAAAAAAACAAAAAAAATACATACAGACAAACAAACAAACAAAAAAAAGACTGCACCGCACGCATTCTCACCCATGTTTCTTCGTTGAACCGCTGTCTCCACGTTGTTTTTTTTTTTCTCATTTTTTCGCAGGCGGTATTGCTCAAAAACGTCCACACACATTCTGTTCCTACAACCACGATCATCTTTTTTTATTTTATTTGGTGTGGTTGTTTTCCTTTTTACCCGGATTCAGTCCATCACACCCCTCATATTCTTCACATACTCAGGCCGAGAGACTCACAGGCATAAAGAGAGACCCCGAGAGAATGTGGCTTGAGGGAGAGAAAGATGGATAGAACGATGGAGAGAGAAGGAGTGAGGGGGGTCGGTACACAAATGTTTTTTTTTTTTCAAATTTAGGTAAACAATATGTTAATGCACGGACATATAAACATGACGCAGAAATCACAACTTGTTTCTTTAGTTGTCTCTATAATTTTTCTTCATCTTTTTCCTGCTTGATTGTACGTGCAGCCGGGAAAACATCCTCCTCAGAGTTCGCACGCAACTCGCAAGGCAACACGGAGAATGCAAGAAAACAATGGAACGAGAGAGGAAGCCCGCGGAGTGTCACACACCCGTCAAGCTCTAATTTTTCATTTCATTTCCATAGGTGTTGGTGTTGTCTACATGAAAACGCACTGACAGCCGGGTTGTCGCTTGCCAATCTCTGCTTGCAAATGCACGATTTCCGCTTCCACGTCCACAATCTCCTTTTTCAGTCGTGCGTTCTCTTTCTGCACCTCCGCATTCTCCACCGTTCCTTTTTCTGCGGCGGAGACGACGGCGTAGTCCTTCTCGAGTGCGTGACAGCGGCCATCCGCCTTGTTCTGTGCCTCCCGTAGGAGTGTGAGCTCATTCGCGTGCGCCGCCGCACCGTTGAGAAATTTCTCCTTCGTCTCTTCCGCAAGGATGCGACGCCGCTCCTCTTGTGAGGCGGCGATAAATTTCTGCATCCTCTCCATCTGCTTCTCTTTTGCCTCATCGGCCTTAAGACGGGCATCAAACGCCGCATTCTTCTCCGCCCGCGCCTCCACCTTCCGTTCCCAGGTCTTTTTTACCTCCTCAAGCTGCTGCTTGCGCTTCATCTCCTCCTCGAGGGATTTGTCCATCTCTTCCTTTTCCGCCCTTGCCGCACTCAGCCTTTTCATCTTGGTGTTATGTTCATGTTCAAAATTTTTCTTCTGCCTCTCCGTGCGGTATCGGTTTAACACAATGGCGTGCCTCGCCAACGCAATGGCCTCTTCCGCCTTTCGCAGCGCTCGCTCTGCCCCATGGTGGGCAGCCTCCTGCTTCATGAGCTCCACCTCACGTAAATTGAGCTCCTGCTGCACGATCTGTGTCGACTCCATCTGCTTCACCACCTCCGTTTTGAGGTTCTTCACCTCCTCCGAAAGATTCCGCAGCTCCATAAGCGCTTCGTCGTGCATCAGCCTCGGTCTGCATTTCAGCTTCATAAACTTTGTCGCCAGGACCAGGGTCTGGACACTCTCGCGCGCATGCTCGTAGAAGGGACTGACGCAGCAGAGGAAGGAGAGATTGTAGCCCTGCTGAAAGAGATCCGGATATAGTTTTGTAAAGGCCGTTTCGCGGACTGGAACCTTCGCGAGCGGGTTCTCCCCGCTGTCGTGCTCCACCGCCACGTCTATGCAGCGATGGAAGGCGGCCGGCATGTTGCGCAGCAGGACGAAGAGCACACTGATGCGGCGGGACTTGGACACCACCTGCTCCTGCTGCTCTGGATCCGCGAAGTCAAAGGTCTCAACAAAACGAAAATGAACCGTGTGGCAGCCGCTGCGCTTCGGTACCACACGTGAAAGCTGCCGCAGAACACTGAGAACATCGGCTGCTTTTCCCACCTCCACCCGTGTGACGCCCTGCAACTTAATTCCCTCCGTGGCATCGTGGACGAGTTTTAGCTCCTCGACAGCAGTGGTCGGACAAGTCCTTCGGCGCTGTGCGAGCAGATCCACGTAGGTTTCGTTGGGCGAGACGTCGACCGCCTCAATCTCACAGTTGATTTTAATATTTTCATGCTTTTCCCGCTTAAATGCGTTAAAAATATTCTCTGCAAATCGTGGAAGAATGCCACGGTTTAGGCCATCCACGTCATCGCCGTAGAGCGAATAGACGCGACCGCCTCCAGTGGCACCGGCTACGCAAAACGCCGTGTTGTAACCATCTAGAATCTGCGGGATCATGGGAGCAACCACCGCGCTGTAGACGTCCTTCTGCGTGTGCAGCACCATCTTTGGCCGTTCCTCGTCACGAAACGACCACAGCACATTGTCTATATCAAACTGACCGTTTTTGCGCGGCACAAAGCCGTTAGCTGCATCAAGGACGGTCAAGCTGCGGTGACAGTCCCACACAACAACCTCGCGCGGGACAGGACTATCCTCTGGGCAGACGTTCGCCTCCGCCTCGGTAAATGGGCGCACACGCACACAGACATGGGCCTTGGTAGGCTTACGGTTTGGATCTTCCATATATGGTTCGCTTTCTTACTGTTTTAAATACCTTGTCTTCCTATTCCTCCTATTTCTCTTCCTTTTTCCTTCCTGTAGCTTACCTCCTGAACGCTAATCGGACCAAATGAAGTGGGGAATGGGCTGAGTGTGTGGAGACGCAGCAACGGCGAGGGCACGCAACGACCACGCATGCATGCAAGAAAAAGAGAAGAAAGGACAAAAAAAAAGTGCAAAGCAGAGAACCGACACTCCTCTTCCCCGGACACACGCACACGCGCAAACAGACACACAGTCAGAGAAAGACAAGACAAATAGGGGGTTAAAAAAAAACTGCCAACGTAAAATACACATCCATACAATGTTATTCCCGTTTGCGTTCACAAACTTATCTCAATTCCTTCATACCGCGAGTCAGAGAAGTCGTCAGAGGCACCGCGCGCTGCCCCACTAGGCTCCAAACCTCGCTACCACAAGCTCCACTCCCTCCCTCGAGCTGCCTCATCCTTGCTAAATGTACTCCATCATGTTCTCTCTTAATCGTTTGTGGTTCCTGTAGTAGTCCGCGTCACCGCCGGAACCCCGGCTGTTGTAGTTAGAGGTGCCGGACGCGTGCATCATCATTCGTGAGCGTCGCACCTTCTCCAGTTGTGCACGCACACCGGCACCTAACTCGCCGAGCCCCATCGCCTCAAAAAGATTCACGGCCCGCTCCAACCCCTCCTCATTTGCGGTGAGAGGAAATAATTTAGCCGTGCTTGACCGCAGCTCCTTGTCCTTCTCAAAGCGCTCCAGCACCACACGCATCCCAAGCGCCTCCACCATCCCTTGCAGCAGCCACTGAATCATAAGTCGCTGCGACACGTCGCTTTCAACGATGTCAAGCACAGAAAGGCATCTGTGCCATGGCAGTGAGTTTGTACGCAAAAGATGACTGTAAATTTTGCACGTGTACTCAATTTGTTTCTCCACGAGATCTTCCGCGTGTTCGTAGCGGGCGCAAAAGGCCTCCGCAAAAAAGCCTTGAAACTTTGCATTGCTCTTACACAGGCGCTCCCCCACCATACCGTAGATTCGCTTGTAGATAGACTCTTCACAGCATCCTTCTATCACCATAAAGCACACGGTGCGCTCCGCCTGGGCAGGCATCGACTTCAGGATCTTGTGCACCACCTCGTCTGCACGGACGCTGCTACGCATCGCCATGTACACATCCTTACGCAGCTGGCGTTCACGTTCATCAACAAGCTGCTTCGTGGTGTCCGCAGAGGACTGCTGTTCTCGTCCGGCCCGTCCCTGACCCCTGGTCTCCTCCTTTTCCTCTTCAGAGGCTGCCTCATGTTCCTCCTCCTCCTCCTCAGCCGCTGCCACCTGCTCCAAAAGGTTAGTTTCCCAATCATCGCCCAGAACCGCACACCGCGCCGCCTCGTACGCGTCCTCGTGTGCATCGTACTCCACATCGAAGGCGAAACGATCAAGTTGCTCCTCCGCATTCATCGTCGCCGCCTCATCCAGGTCCACATCGTGACACTTCTGCTCACTGGGCTCCACCAGCAGTAAATGGGGTGGAATGATCGACGTTGTGTGTTTCACACGCTCCCACTCCTGCACCTCGCGAAGACACGCCTCCAGCAACGTCTGCGCTCGCGCAGAGAGGCGCAACGCATCGTCATCCATCGCGAGGAGGTCACGAATCGGTGTCAGCACGTGGGCGTGAAACTCCGCCACGTCTCGCTGCAACATGGCACGAAACGTTTCACGAAAGAGAGCCGCCGCCTGATCCACATCGTCGTCGCAGCGCTTCTCCGCGGTAAGGTGGGCGAGAATAATTTGATAGATGACATCCACATTCACCACATTGAAGATGTAGAGCCAGGCGAGGAAGCGGCTGACGCAGCGCAGCGCCGCCCAATCCCGGCGGCGGTGCAACCGCCACCACTGCACCACAAGCCGCTTCACAAGAAGGAGACCAATTATAGAAAACTCTTTGTTTACACGACTCACAAGTGAGGAAAAGACGTTTGAAAGGTCAGGGTCCGCCAACTGCGCCCGCATGAGGCTGCGGCAGAGCAGACCTCGGCCACGGATAATGTTCTCACGAAACAACTCGGTGGCAGACAACTCCACATAATCACCACTTACTCGGTTGATAATGCCAGTAATGCTACGACTGAGGGCCTGCCACGACTCACGCTGTAGCGCCTCCGAGGTAGTCTTCCCACCGTTATTCTCTGTGGTTTTATCCCCATAAATCTCACTCACCTCCCGCTTGCGGTGCGGTGGAACATACCTCGACATACAACCCCACTTTCCCTTTCTATTTGTTGCGCCCACCCACCCCGTACTATATAAATTTCTCTTACTTTGGCTGTGTATTACGTTACGTTACGTTCGGTTTGCTCTTTGCCCTATACGATGTGGTGCCGCAGAATGGAGTAACAGCTGGGGATGTCAGAATCATAAAATATGCAGCAGAAATAAAGAAGAGAAATAAGGTGAAATCAGTAGTAGCACCACAACCACCACCACCGTAATCTGAGAAAAACATACAATAATAATAATAATTTGAACTGACACCTCTTCTCTCTGAAGGAGCGCATGGGGCTACAGCGCATCTGCAGACCCCCAAACCCCCTGCACTCTCTGCCGCTTGCTAGTTTCTCATGATCTTGTCTTCGTTGTACTGATGTCACTAAGATAGGCGTAAAAGGCCTGATATCCGCATTCCAGCACAAATGCAAACTCCCGCGTATCCCTCTCGTTTAACTCATCGGACGCCTTCATTGTGTCCAGCTTCTCTTTCCACACCAGGAGACGGTGAAAGAAGTCTTGATCGGATGCCCCCAAACGCTTCAGTCCCTGAATTAGATCTGCAAGCAGCGTGTACAACTGATCCACCGCGGTCTGCTGCAGCTTGAGGGAATCCATGAGTGTAATGAAGTACTGACCACATTCCAATACCAATGTGGTGTTCGTGTGTCCATCTTTTTGTTGTTGGTCCTTGTCAGCGAGGCCCAGCTGGATGCGGGCCCGTGCGGCAGGGCACTTGGAGCCGTAGTTTTCCCAAAAGGAGTCAATGGTGGTGTAGTACGGGTTGCGGCCCTGCTCCAGGTAGGACACGCTAGACTTGTACTTCTCCAGCAGGCGGCGAATGGTCGCATCGTACTGCTCCTGCGTGATGAGGTCGCGCAGCATCGCCTTCTCCACCTTCTCAATGGCGACAATGACAGCAAAGAGGTCGGCCAGGTACTCCACATGCTGTCGCTCGTCCGGTGAGACAGTGAAGGTCACCTCCATGCTTCTTTCGGCTGCGTTCCCCCTCCCTTTTGTTTTTTTGGCGCCCTCCGCTGCTTCTCCGCGTTCCTCCTTACTTTACAAAGATGCTGCTGCGTCAAACGGCCACACGGCGTCTAAAAAACAAACAAACAAACAAAACAAAAAAAACAACAACAAATTGCGACCCAACGTGATCCAACGGTTGCCACGACATACATGCACGCTCTGCCCACCAGCGTCACCGGCAATACGAAGAATACACAAAGACAGAGACACAGAAATAAAGCAGGAAACACACAGTCAAAGATTCCCATGCTTTTGGGACCATTGAGGGTTAGGGCGTGTGACCAATACGTATCTACGCAACCCTACTTTTTAATTTCCTTTTGTAGCCCTTCACACGTCACTGCCTTACCGTTAGCGGCGGTGGTAACAGACCAGGGTCGGAACATTACGCCAATTCGCTTCCCCAGCGAGACAAGATTCAACAACGCGTTTACAAATCCATGTGGGGCCACAACGGCGACAGCGTGCAGGAGTGTATTGTACGACTCGTTACTATGTGGGAACCACCACAGATCCCGGTGAACCCACCCACTAGGAAGACAGTCATCGTTGATGCAGCGCACATTACACATTTCTCTTAGTCCCAACACACCGTGAGTGCGACCAATGCCGCTATTTTTCCACCCACCCCACGGTGACTCGCTCATACCATGCGAGTAAAGATGATCGTTGATGCTCACCACACCACTCTCCAGTTTGTCCGCCACACGGCGAGCGTTGGCGCGACTGCTAGAAAACACACTACTCGTCAGTGCAAATCTGCAGTCATTCGCCATAGCAATTGCATCTGCCTCCGTCGTAAATGGCACCACGGGCAGAACAGGGCCAAATGTTTCCTCCCGCATAACACGCATGTCGGCTGTCACTCCTGTCAACACTGTGGCAGGATAAAAATTTCCACTGGAAACATCCCCCGTCGGAGTGCTCTGCGCCACGATACGGGCCCCACGGGAAACGGCTTCCTCCACGTGCTCCTTAATGGTTTGGAGTTGGGATTTGGTGGTCACCGCCCCAATGTCAACGTTGAAGTTCAGATCCGCTCCATGCCGCAGCGCCCTCGTCTTCGCGGCCAACTCCGCAAGAAACTTGTCATGTATGGACTCATGAACATAAATACGTTCCACACCTCCACAGGACTGTCCTGCATTTTGAAATCCAGCCCACAACGCACAGTTCACGGCCCGCTCAATGGACGCGTCGGCAAGCACAATCATTGGGTCCTTCCCACCGAGCTCCAGCGACACCGGTGTGAGGGTTTCCGCTGCAAGGGCCATAAGTTGCTTCCCAACCCGCACGCTCCCGGTAAAGAAAATCTTGTCCACACCTGCCTGCAACATTCCCAAGGCAACATCAGCACCTTGCATGACGACGTGGGCAAAAAGGCCGGAAGGAAAATCCCCGGCGTTGATGCACTCTTCTATAAATCGACCAACGTGCGCCGTCGGCGTTGCCACCTTCAGTACAACGCCATTGCCTGCCATCAATCCCATAATTACCTCAATAAATGGAATCGTGAACGGGAAGTTCCACGCAGTAATGATTCCAACAACGCCAAGAGGAATGTATTGAAGCGTATTTGACTTGTTGAAAAACAACATATTTCCACAAGGCAGCTTCTGTGGGGCGAGAACACGGGCAGTATTCGCCGCGTACCATTCACAGGCCATCACGCCTGGCAGGATCTCCGTCCCCAACGCATCATGACGCGTTTTGCCGTTACATTGCGAGATGATGGCTGCGCCACGTTCCGCGTTATCTGCTAAGAAACGCTTCACTTTTCTCACATGTTTCGCCCGCTCCCCAAAAGAGAGGGACGCCCACGCCTTCTGTGCCTCCTGCGCGTGGGAGACGGCGCGTTTCACGTCCTCCATGGAGTTGGGCTCTACAGGCTCCAACTTCCTCCCTGTTGCAGGATTCACTTGTGGGATCGACATGTCGCGTTCCTCGCTTCTCAAACTATGCAGATGAGCACCTTCAGCTGTCTGTGCGGTGCTTTAGTCACCCGAGTGGCGGGGCGGACAGTAATTCCTACAGCTCCACGCCGGCAGAGCTAAACAGCGAGCAACCAACGACTGAGAAAGGAGATGTCCCAAGAGAGGCAGAGGCAGAGGGTGTGGTGGAATGCCAATAAAGCGTAATAATAAAATAAATAAAAAGACAAATAAGCTGCGAAAAAAAACAACAACAACAACAAAAGGAGAAATATAGCAGTGGTTCTGCATCTGTGAAAAGAACAGGCGGAGAGCTCACAAGACATACAACGAGAAACACACACACTGACGTACGTACAGAAAGAAAGAAAAAACATTCAAGCGAAAGCTCATTACAGCTGAAATGCCGTTGTGAATTGTGGTAGCTCATTCTCCCCCACGTGGGCTGCGTAGGTCTCACACAAGGCATCATAGCGATTTCTTGCCTCTGCCGGGTGACAGGTGGCAAACCGTACGGAAAGAAGACGATCAAGTGGGGTACGTTGCCGCCGCATAATATCACGCCGCCTGTGGACCACCATCGGTGACGCCCCACGTGGGACACCGGCGTGCGTGTCAACCAAGGCAACATTATTGTCGTTATTATTATCCGTCATCGGGAGCTGCATCAGTCCCTCCTCTCGCTCCTCCTCCGTTTCTTCCCTCCTTCGTTTTCTTTTTCTTCCTTCTCCTGGTGTACCTTCTTCGTCGGCGTCTGCGTCATCCCCTTCTTCGTCTTCAGCGCCCAACTCGGCCTCATCGTTTCGCTTCTGCTCCTCCAGCTCCCGCAATTCCTCCTCCACATTCTGCTGCGCCTCACGATCTTCCTGGTCTTCAAGCCGCATCATCTCTGCTCGAATATCCACCGGCTCTTTCATGCTCGAGTCCTTACCATGCAATTCACCTCGCGGACATTGGTGTTCCATGACGGTGGCATCCTCATCCAGGTCGTGGAAAAAACTTCGAAGGCGCACCGGGTCGGAGAGCGCCGCGAATGCCGCCGCACTGTCCTCGTACACTTCATCCACACTTGCCATGGCGTGAAACTGCCCGCCGCGAATGACGACATTGTTAAGCTTCTTACGCTCCCGTGCCTTCTGCAAGATGTTCTCCTCCACTGTGTGTTCACTGATCAGGCGGTAGATCGTCACCGGCTTCGTTTGACCAATGCGGTGGCACCGATCCTGCGCCTGCAGATCCATCGTTGGGTTCCAGTCGCTGTCATAAAATATAACGGTGTCAGCGCCTGTGAGGTTTAGGCCTATTCCGCCTGAGCGTGTGGAAAGAATCATGCACGTGATGCGATCGTCGTCGTTAAAGCGATCCACAAAGGCCTGCCTTTTCTCAGCGGGGGTGCTTCCGTCAATTCGAAGGTATGGAATGCCAACGATGGACAAAAACCGTTCCAGAATATTCAACATTTGCACAAACTGCGTGAAGATGAGCATTCTGTGACCATCGCGACGCAGTTGTTTGAGGGCATGTTGCAGGAATTGCAGCTTGCCACAGTCGTGGATCAGCAGCCGTTTGTCTGGAAAAGTGAAGCAGCGGCGCACATGCAACGGCCACAACTCAGCAAGAAACGAGGAGGCGTCAAAGACGCCACGTCGTGTGTGATAATTACTAGGCGACTTACTAATTGCAAGCAGCGGCGCCAAACTTTCCCGAGTGTGCGAACGAAACGCCAGGTAATGTGCCACAGGAAGCCTGCAGTGCAGACGTGGTGGGTGCACGGCCGCAACGCGAGGGACATACACCGCAACCTTTTGTGCAATAGGAAAAATGGCGCAAGCACGCTGCGCAACATCCGGGTGCAGCCGTGGTGGGAGAGTACCGAGCCCTTGGTAGGATACAATCTCAATAGAGCGAGGGTACCACACACGCACTGCAGTTTCCATGCGTTGGTATTGTTGAGCTTGAATGGTGGCTGTCGTCGCATAGCGTTGATGGGCGCATGCTTGTTGCTCTCGAACTTGTTGACACATCATGGACCACACAGCGTCGCTAAAGCAATCTTTCCTATCGCTCCCCACGATCTTCTCCACGGAAGCATCGACTGGCCAACGGAAATTCGCTGCAGAGTACCGTGACAAGGGGCACTCAAGTGGCTGGTCATTCAACAATAGGCGCAGCCACATGCAATCCAACCATGCGTCATCAAACAACATGTCGTCGCTGCGCTCCAGCGCAAGGGACACATCCTCCACGCAGAGGCGCCACTTCTGGAAGCGATAGCGACCACTAAAGTCATTGCCCCGAAGCAAAATGTCACGTGGCACCAGAAGCGTGATTTCACTGAGGCAATCCAGAGCCAGAGGGGAAAGCGTCCGACGCTCTTCAAACATGTCAGGGTGGTTGCAGACCTTGCGGAGCGCCAACAACACCCCCAGCACCCCACCGGCCCCGCCTCGAATACGTTCCCGCGTTTCCGTAAGCTGCATGTAATCATCATACAAAAGCCTTTGACGCCGGGAAAGGCGACACACGACCACTTTCTCCGTCTTGGAGGGGAGTTGAGACTCCACATCTTTCTTCAGCCGGCGCAGCATAAAAGGCCTCAGCAGCGACTGAAGACGGCGTACAACCTCCTCATTGAGGGACGTACGCCCCGTCACCATGTCCTCCATGGGGTTGCTGAACCATTCTCGAAACTCCTCGTTGGAGCTAAAGGCAGATGCAGATGGCAGTAGAAAGTGAAAGAGCGACCACAACTCCATGACCGAGCTCTGCAGCGGCGTCCCTGTCAATAACAGGCGATACTCCGCCTGCAAATCAAAGAGCGATTGCCATTTCTTACTCATAAAATTCTTCACTTGATGCGCTTCGTCAAGTACAAGAAATCCCCATGGCCGTCGGCGAAACACTGCCCGCTCCGTCACCATCAGATTGTAGGAGGTGATGCAAACGTGAAACGCATCCTCTCCCATCCAGCCTTTGCGCAGGCGGTGTCGCTCCTTGCGGGAACCAATGTAGACGAGTACCTTCAGCCCTGGACACCAGCGTTGAAACTCCGCCTTCCAGTTGAGCACGACCGTCGTAGGCACAACGATGAGGTGTGGCCCCCAATCGTTTTTGTACTCGGCAAAAAAAGCAAGCAGAGCAATGGTTTGAATCGTCTTGCCAAGCCCCATTTCGTCAGCCAGGATGCCATTCAGCTTCTTCGTATAGAGGTTTGTCATCCAACGCAGTGCGGAGCGTTGGTAGTCACGCAGTGGCCGTCGTCCATTCTGCGTGTCAAGCAAAGAGAGGGAGCTCTCCAGCACAGACCCACTCATGCCTCCCGTCATGTCACTGTTCTGCAGCGCAGCTGTAACTGCCGCCGTGTTGGCGTCATCGTCATCGCCATGGGCAGAAGGAAGAGACGGAGGTTTGGTCTCAGAAAATATATCATCAAGCAGCGTGCGCGTGGTGTTCTCCGCCTCACGAAGGAGGTCTTCCTGTCGCCGCTCCGTCTGCCGCCGCTTCACCTCATCAAACTCCACACATAGAAGCTGCTGAAACACATCGCCGCGCCGTGCCCACTGTTTCTCAATAGCTGTAAACAACTTGTTACCAAGCCTTGCTCTCGTCTCTCGCTGCTTGGCGCGCAGACGATCCTCACGCCGTTGGAGGTCCTCATGATAGCGCGTGAGATCCCTCTGCAGCGTACGCCCATGAGCGGCCGCACGGTGCTCGTTCGCCTGACTCTCATGTAGTCGGCACAATGTTGAAAGCGCCACACGCTGCCACGGCGGAAGAACTGTGATCGGCGCAAACAAAAACGATGGCGTGACCGCAGTCGCACGGCGACGATGTGATTTCGACGTTACCAAAAAAGACTGCTGCTGAAGAGCTGGGGCCACAGTGTCGAGTTCGGGCGGCGCAGTTGTGGTGGGGGCATCGGCGCTTTCTTCCTCGCCCCGATGCCGCTTGCGCCTGCGTGGCATTTGCAGCAGCAAGGCTACCCGCTGTCACTTTTAGTAGTTATCTATTATCCACAACGTATATATATATATATATGCGTGTGTGTGCGTGCGAGAGCGGGGAGAGCGAGGGTCTAGCCCGTGCGGGATCCAACCGACCCTCCCCACACCATACACGACATATACAAATCGAAAGAGAGGAAACGAGACGGAAACAATAACAACCACCACAACAAAAGCCACAATGACCACGCTTCGCACGATCACGCGTCCGTACCCGCATCCTCATCGCCCCTCCCCCCTCCCTCCTTTCTCCCCTTCAATCTTGCACCTTCACGCTCAGTTACCACACAAAAGTCGCAGCTGAAACAACGTCTCTGGCCTCTCCACTCCAGTGGATTCCAGAGTATCCAAGACATCATTTATGGCCTCTACAAGGCCATTGTAACGCCTAAATGAACACTTCAAGCGTAGCAACAGCTGGGAGAACAAAAGGGCATGCACAATCTTACTTGCATCTCCTCGCTGTATTAGGGCCTGTCGGTGTTCCGTCATGTGATAGCAAACCACACTCATGATGTATTCCAGGGTCACTGTATCAAAGAGCGCCCTTGACGCTGGCAAAGTGGCATTTGCACGCAACAAGTGGAGTAAAGTTTCCACGCGCATGCTGGCAACCGTCCGATCGCCGCATGCAATACAACGTAGCTGGACAATGTGCGCAGCAGAGACCCGCACCTGGCCGCTGTCACGCACCTCGTAACTCATAATGCGCAGAACATGTGCCGCATCCACGGACGTCAGACTTCCATCCTGCAGAAACAACGCTAAATCAAAAATTATCGTCACATGCCGGATGTTGGAAGCCTCCTCAGATGAATGCATATACGCAATGGAACCACCAATTTCATGGGCACATTCCAAAGCGTTTAGTAAAAAATAAAAAGGTTCCTTCCGTTCTGTACAGATGCGCCGCATCTGCAACGCCAGCAACATCAGAACCTCTTCACACAACCACTTTGAAGTGGGCCCGCGGCGCTTTTGCTGCGACAACTGCTCCATCCAACGACGCAGCACGCCCAAATCTATCATTTCTTTAGACTGCAGTTTGAGAAAAAAATGTTTCGTCACATCTTTTAATTGTTTGCAGTCTTCCGGAAGGTATTCCGCCATGGAAATCAATGTGCATGTAATACCCACACCATGCACGCGACACCACTCCAAGTTGCGGTTGCCCTGCATGTAACATAACACCCTCTCCACCAGCTGCTGGACAGCAGAGGGAACTTGTGCGTGCTGTGCCGTCGTCACCTCCAGCAGAGTAGTGAGAGCCTGCAAAAGCATGGGAAAATCATCGCCCGAGTAGTCCATAAATCGGAACCGACATAGACGCCGCAGCATATCCGTAACAAAACGGTGCTCGTGGGTCCATCCTGCGCTACGTGCACGAACGCGTTCCCGAACATCCACAGCCGCCTGTGAACTTCGTCGCAGTAGTCTCTTCTCCTCAGTGCTTGGCACCATGAGGATGGAAACCGCGTATAACGCCTGAACACAAGATCGAAGCGGTAACTCTTCCGGGCTGTGTGCAAGAAACGACTCCTGTATAAGAAGTTCCATCCCATCCTTTAAGCCTTCCGTGTACACCGCCGTGCGGGCGCACACGCTCATGGAGTACAACACCCACGGCCATACATCAGGCAGCTTTGTGGCAATGCCTTGCGTGAGCTTTACAAGCTGCGCTACAGTTGTCCGAACCTCCTCCGTCTCCAGACGCATGTTGCAAACAAGTTTCTGTGTGACCCTCCACACAGCGCCAACAACCACTTGTTCCACACGTCCGCCCCCAGGGCGCGACCAACCTGCGACGTCGTCAAAGAACTGTAATTGCCGCACGAGACTCGCAACGACCTGCAGCAGCGTGCGGTCCTCCAGTGTCTCGTGGTGGCCATCCCTCCCTGATCCGCCTCCGTCTTCCTTTGCCTCTGGCGTCCCCACCCCACCCCGCAGCCCCTGTTGCCCTGCGTAGGAACGCTGACTTGGAAGGCCATGACTCACTGCCATGGCGATTTTCGCCACATCATAGCAGTTCAACGCCTTGTAGAAGTTCTCTTGGCAGACGACGTTCAACAGCGCCAGCTTCATCGCAACGCCAGCGTTGTCGTCGGTGCGAAAGGTCGAAATGAAATCAAACAAAAACTGTGCGTAACCACCCGGAACAACAGTGGAGAGCTGCAACTCCTCATGAAAGGCATTCTCGACACGGGCCCACCTCAGCGTTGTGCCGTGACTGTGGCTATTAACACCAGAGCTACTACCCCCATTGAAGCCCACTTGTGCTATGCCGTTGCTTGACCCACCCGTTGAGGGCCGCAATGAAAGGACAGAGAACATGTGAACTGCCTGCAGCACATTGTTCCCACGCAGACTGCTCAACACACGGGCATCCACAAGACGTGTGGCTGCGTCTAGGACTGCAATAATACGCCCATCCTCCGCCTCTTCCCCGACCTTTGTGGTTCTCTGGCAACGCATCGCCTCTGCCTTCGCCGCGGTACTGGTGTACATAAACACACTAATCACTGCCAATTGCAGTGCAACGTCGTTTGGGTGCGATATCGCCTCATGTGTCAGGACGTCGAAGAGGTGATCAGCTATTGCACGCTTTCCGTACCGCTTTCCAAGCCTCATAACAACAACAGCCGCCTTCTGGATGGAACGTGAAGAAACCGTTTGTGTGGTGACTTCAGAGAGCCGTTCCGCAAGTTTTTCATGCACGATGGGAAGCGGGGCTGCTTGAAGCGATAAAAGGCTACTCAGAGCCTCGATGACACGCTCAACCGGAACCGTAATGCGGGAAGATGCAATGGCAAAGGCACACTTTTCACACACACCCCTCACCTCGTCGCTGCGATATCGCAGGGCCTGTAACGCCTTAATGATCAAAAGTGAGTCTTGACTGTTGAACGGTCGTTCATACCTCGCTGCACGCCGCACTAGCGCGTGCAGCACCCTGTGAGCAGCCATACTTTATATATTGGGGATATTGTTATTAATTGTATGAGTATACATATACACACAGTGTAATATAGTCTCATTGACGGCAGCAGAAGAGGGAGGATGTGGTTCAAGTGAAATCAATATATATATACACACACTGTCGCATGCACAGTTGTAACACGCAGATACACCGATCTGGAGCATTTCAGTTCATGCTTGCTTGTGGTTCTTGTTGCTTCTCGCATTTTAAATGTGAATATCTCCAGTCACATTTACCTCAGAACGTTACCGTTTCGTTTGTTACGTGCTGCCATACGTGGGCAGCGAAACAACCTCGACACCTTCCCCCACCACCACCGCACACAGCGACCGCTCCATCAGGGATGCAACGGCAAGGCCACTGACGCCGCGGACATTGACACGCGTATGCCACGCCACATAAAGCATCTCCGTCCGCCCCGTAGCCTCCGACACCTCACGTATGAAAAGGCACGCCAGGCGTTCGTCGTTGACAGTGACAGCGACGTCGGTGTCCGCGTCGTCCCGGGGTAGCCCGGGGATCCAGCAGACCCCACGGGCGGCGGTGAGGCCGACGCGCACGGCGCACACCATTTCGATGGCCGACACTCCCACATGCAAAAGCGCCACCTCACCGGAGTCCATGGCAACAAGCACGCGCCAGACGGCGAACATATTCCCCTCCTCAGTTTTCATCTGCCTCGGCCCATCCTGCTGCTGCAACCAAGGCTGAAGTTGTCGTCCCACGGCAATGGCATTTACGGCGGATCGGGCCCACGTGAGGCGTGCCGTGACGCTTCCATCCGCCACACCGCAGACACCCAAAACACCGTTTGTGTCGCCCATCACAACAAGCCGATCTTTGGCGCTCAGCGTCGCGACCGCCATCACAGGCTTCGGCGTGGAGGCGCACAGCAACACCTTGCGACGCAGCTGCAAGCCCTCACTGAGAGAAAACAATCGCACTTTCCCATCGCTGCCTCCCACCACGATGTCTTCACATGTCACACAGACCGACAAAAAGCGCGGAACCCCACGGCCTTCTGCCTCACCACCAGCGACAGACTCTCGGTGTTGGCCCACGTGGGCAATAACACGCCAGCTGTGATGCATAGACCACTCCCATAGCGCCAGCGTCGCCAAGCCTCCAACAGTTACGAAACGCACACTACCACTGTCACCAGTTGCGGCACAAGTCGCCATCGCCAAAATATTTGAATCATGGGGCCCAGTAAAAGCTACGGGAGTGTCCATACACATCTGTGAAGAGTATGGGAGTGAGAACGCCGTGAGCATCGAATTCTCACCTCCACATATCACGGCAGATGCGGGGCTCGGAAGAAAGAGGGTGGTGTTGTACTCACGGCCAATGATGGCACCACCAAGAAGAATACGCGTCCCACTCAACGCGTCGCAGGTAAACCATTCAGCCTGCACGCCATCTGAGCAATGACACACAAACACAGGGATACCACCAACACCAGAAAGATCGGTTGAAATAGTTGCGGATAGCAACCGAGGGGCCCTTACACCGTGATACTCTGCAACCAGATACCAGCTGAAACGTGATGGATGACGCCTGTAGACGGAGATGTCGGTTCCAAACAGTGTCACGGCAACGGTCTCGCTATAGGCGAGAACGGAAGAAATACGCCACGGCAGCCGAAGCGGAGACGATACCGGAAGGATATCAACATTTCGACCTCCAACATGCAAGAGAAGAACACGAACTTCCCCCTGCGCAGACACCACCGTAATGCGTTCACAGGGACCTTTCATATGACTTGCTTGCCGTGTGACAGACGCGATAGCCCCCTGAAATAAACGCTCCCGAGGTAGCAGGTTTGTGTTCGCGCACGCATCCCCCATCGTTTGGACAAGATCCACGGAAATACAGCCGTCATCGTCGCCGACAAAAAGGCAAAGATACTGTTGTTGCAGCTCCGGATCCTGACCTTGTTGCTGTTTTTGTTGCTCATATTCTTCATGTTGCGTCACAAGCTGGGGTGCAAGCATACACATGCTTAGCGTTGTGGTGTGTACTCCAGCACACTGAGACGTCATCCACACCTTGGACGCTATCCCATGAAAAGGATCCACCTCCAACACAATGAGAACCCCACTGGCGTGAACGCTGACAAGCAACACTCGCTCCTGCCGAAGTATCCCTCGTACGAGCAACACCTTGGATGCCTGCGACGCTGATGCATGGAGTAGCACAACGACATCTCTCATTTCCACTTCTTCATCTTCTTCCTTCTGGCACTGCGGTTGAGCCCCAGTTGAACTGTACCACATACCGTACACCTTTCCACCTGTGGTGCCCAGTAGAGTGAGGAGGTACTGCTGCCGCCGCCTCCAGCACGATCCCACAGCCACACTGAGACATGAGGGCAACTCTTTCTTTGTACCCGTTATGGGAATTGGCAGTCGCTGCTCCTTTGCCGTTGCGCCCTGTAAAAAAACAATAAGCTCATCCTCTGTGCAGGCCAAGAAACTGCCTTCGTTGTCACACAGCACACCGCGCACATGTCTCCTCGGCTGCACATTGCGCAAGACAATCATCGCGCTTCGCCCGGGGCAGGGTGACACCGGGGTGTGGTGAACGGCACCATCGAAGCCACACGACACCACTGCGGTAGCGTCGGAGGCGGGGTTGCGCAGAAGAGCAACCTTATAAACGCCGCGACCGTCGTGCTGATGCCCACGATGTAGGAGCCTCACTGGTGCCACAGGCGCCACCTCTCCTTCAGCCGCTTCTGTCGGACTTGTCAGGGTTGTTGTTGCACGTATAAGCTCCTGGGAAGGAAAGCCAAAGACCTGCACGCTACCGTCCTCACCACCTGTGGCTAGCAACAGCATCCCGCCATGTTCAGCAATGAGCAGCAGCGACACATCGAACACCCGTCGCCGCGAGAAGGACGCGCCGACGCCCCGCCAACAACACTTCCACCTCATCCCCTCCATCATGCTGGAAAAGGCGGGAACGCTGTTGGAGACGTAAAGAGTCGCGGTGCGATCATCACTGCACGTAGCCACACAAAAGCGCACGTGGTCCGACGCCGCGATATCCCTCAAAATAGTGACTTTCACGGCAAACACGGCGCAGCCGGGGCGATGAGCAATGATCCACGAGATGGGGTTAACAGCACCATGCGTGATTCCCGTTTCTTCCTCATTATTTCGCCCCCGAGTACCCGCAGGGGGCACTCGCCAAACGGCAATCGAGCCAGCGTATGTGCCGGTAAAAACAGCCATGGCGGCATCGTCCCGCACCACGACGGCATCCGCAGCAAGCGCGACTCCCAGCCCAGTCACTGCATACCGCACCAGCAGCGGTGGCGTTGCTGAAGTATGCACCGAGCACAGGGTTTCCTCGCGAATAAGGTACGCAGAGTTCATGGCCGTAACCGCCAGGGCACCCCCACCCTGTCCAAGACTTCGGAGCCGCAGAACTCTTGCCATGTCGTCCAGTACAAATTGTGAGAGGTGACTGCCACCAGACCTCCCCTCCTGCGAGGAGGAGTTGGCAACAAAAACGGAATCACCGCTACCAATCAAAAGAATGATGTCCAGTGCGCCGGTGAGATCACTCACAGCATGTTGCTCAAGCGCTGTGATCACTGCACCGTGGGGAAGTTCCGCCGCCACCTGAAAGTCGGAACTGCTGCCAACGTCCGCATCACCTTCCAGCACACGGTTCCCAATCGCAAAACAAATACGCTGCAAGCCGATAGACACCGCGGTCACTGGCGCGTAAAGGATGCAACTGTTGCGGCTTGAAGACGGCATATACCATACCTTTCTATCCACTGCCCCTCACTTCCTCCCTCCCCCGCCCCTCACACACAAAACACAAAAAACAGACCACCCTGACTGCATGAATACACAAAAAAAAATGTGCGTAAAGGGAAAAAATGGAAGAATAAATGACGGGATGGGAAAAGAAGTAGAGGCATGCACAAAGCAAATAAGCCAATAAAAATAGAGCGAGGGGCGAAAAATAGATATGCAAAATCCCGTACACCACAAAAGAGATAAAAAAGAAAGAGATATAGAAGGGGGCAGATAGCACCAAAACACACAGAATAAAAATCCCATGTATGCATGGGTGCAAAAGAGCAAGAACAATAATAACACTAACACACCGCCCGTGGCGTACAGTACTTCATCCATGACCTCCGCCTGTCGCACACTAGTTTAAACTGCTTGCAGAGTTGCAAAATCGATCTCATGACATGTAATGGGCTGCTGCCCCATTTCTGGTTGCAGCTCTGGAATACAGGCATATTTTGATTTCAGGCTCGTCACGTACCGACAAGCCTCCACCTCGCGTAACGTCATCTTTTCCTCTTCGTTAGACTGTGCGCAGTACAAGCGAATCTCGGTCTCTCGTGGAGCATTTGTGAGATCGCAGAGATCACCGTTGGGATACCTTGTTGAGATGAAGCGATCCCCAAAAGGATCTATACCAAAGTGGAAGCTCAAGGATTCCTTTGATGGAGCCACACCAAGCAGAAAGCGCGTCGGTGAGCCCTGCGACTCTGTTGCCAACAAAACCCCATCTTTCAAAATCATCGTCGGCAGGTGCAGCTGCACCACCTCGTCGTTCCAACAGAATTGGTAGGTCCACCACCCATCAATGAAACGGACGCACACGTTGCGAAACCTTTCGTGAATGCGCTGAAGGAGGCGCGCTGGGACGTTACGGTTCACCGCAAAGAGCACCGCAGAGGTTTCTTGTTGCTGGGAAACCTCCGGAACGACACAAACAAACCTGGACCCATTGCTGAGGCGCAATGGGTAGTATTGTTCCTTGTGGAGCCCACGCGGAAGGGGATTCCGAGAAAAGAGAACTCTGTAATTAAGCCTCATAGCCTCCTCCAGTGGGCTGAAAGTTGCATCGCTCGGCATGAGGCCCAGAAGTGCCGCGAGTAGCAACCAAAGCAGCCACATTGTGGAATACTCTTTATTCGCAACGGAAAAAAAAATACTGTCATTATGGCAGGATACGGAAATAAGAAATCAAAGCAAAGCACCTCAACAGCCGCAAAAAGAATATGACAAAACACAAATAAGGGGGAGAGAGAGCGGCGGAAGTATCCCACAACAAAAAGAGCTTCCCGTCGATATCATCACCAGGAAATTGCGAGACACAAACAACAAAGCGAAATGACGTTCTCGCATCATCATCCTCCACACAGCAGAACAAACTCAGAAACACCTTCTCTCAACGTTCCTTTTTTCCTTTTATCCCTCTCGTTGCCGTTGTGCGTGTCTTTCTACACTGTGAATAACTCTTCAATCCGTCTCGCCACACGCTCTTAGCCCAGCGGGTAGGGACTCCAACATCCTGTTTTCCTTTAAAATTTCAGTCATGGCGTCCAACAAACGCCTTGCCTGTCGCCTGTCCATCACATCTGGTCGCTCTTGTCCAGAGAAACGGTGACGCCAGCTGCCCAAGTTTGAGTGAAAAGGCCGCAGGAGCCGAGCACACGTGTCGATTTGGCGCAACCCCTCCAACACCCTCACCGCCGTCTCCGCACGTTCCTTTTTCCCCACCAAAGACCTAAAAGCCTCACACAGTCCCAGCACTGCCCCATGCAAAGGGTCGACATGCGTTCGGGTGTGAAGCTTCGAGCGCTCCCTTTCTAGTACCTCAAGAACGACGACTGACTTTGCAGCCTGGCGGCTCATTGAGAGAGCGACGGCATAGTGAAGTCGCAACGGGGCGTAGTCAGGGTGGAGCGCTATAAGTTCCTCAAGAATAGCAGCACGGCGAACCTCCAGACCGCTGAGATTTGAAAACCCACTGCCGCAAAACTTCTTCCATCGACTACTTTTCTCGTAGTGAGCACACTCAACAAGAGGCATGTGTGCAACTGGCGCAAAGAGAGGCGACGCCGAAGCAGCAGCATTCGATGCATACAGTAACAACTGCAGTCCTGCCACCAGGGCCTCGCCGTGGGTTCCTGTTTTATCTAGGGCGAGGAAGTACTCCGGCAAAGCGGCCGTCAACGCATAGGTCGCAACAGCTATCCACCGCCAAATAAACTTGGGTTCCGCATGATATTCCTGCACAGCAGCATCCCAAGATTTCTTCTGCAGCAAGGGAGAGAGTGTTTCCAGAATAAAATCCGTTGCCATCCGATAGGTTTCCGCTGTATTCGTCACATCCCTTTCCGCGGCTATGGCCGTTGCCTTATCCGCTGCGCTGACCAAAGTGCTCTCCAGCGTCAAACCAACCCGCATCATACAATCAGTGACATGACTAATTGTGGTGACATTCCTCACCTCCTTCGCCAGATGCAGCCCAGTGAGAAGGTCCCTCGTATCGTTCACCCACACTACAGACAGGCTGTGGCCGTCCCCCCTCCGCCACAGGGCTGCCACAAGACAAAGGCACACAGCAGCCAGAACCGCCACTCCCCAAAAATACCTGCCAACTCCTTTTGCATCGCCGCGTGGCCCACCATGGGACTTCTTCCGCTGCGCTCTTCGTTCCACCATCAGCAAGTAACTTTCCAACAGGACTATTGACGCTGCGTCTTGTCCTCCTGTGCAGCTGTGTCTCGGCACCCACAGACCACCCCACTGTCTTTTTCTTCCTCCTGCCCTATCACATACACACATACATCAAGAACAAGAAAGAAATAGATGCCGAAGCGAGCAACATACTGTAAATGTGCTGATAATGCAAGTAAAAGCTCACACCGTCAGTTATTTATTTGATGCGTACATCCCTGCAGAAAAAAAAAGTGGAGGAGTAGAATAAACTCCCAACAAAAGTAGAATGAGCAGAGCTCCATTTCCGTTGCAGGGATGTGGCGTTGCCCCTTCAGAGCAGGCAGACAACCATCCAACAAGAGAGCGGGAGGGAGAAAACATCAACAACAAAAAACACCAAACAACTTCCCTCTACCGAGCCCTGCCCCCATCCCCCTACGACCGATCAATAAATTCCTCCATGAATTCAACCAACAGCAATGATAAAATAAAATAAAATAAACACAACGCACAAAACTCTCGCTATTCACCCTTATTGCCTTGTGCTGCCTCCCTCTCACGCCCCCTCACCCCCTCCACAACCATTTCGTTTTCACCGTCAAAGTGCCCATATTTGTTTTCGTTTTTCTTTTTCTGCCTTGTCTCAAGTCTCGAGAGTCCCACCATCAAAGCTAACCCAGATATCATTGGCAGGACGCAGATTGCTGCGCCGGGACGCTGTGCCACGGCCATAAATTGAGTAATCTCGTGTCGTCTTTTCATCCAACAGTGTCACTGTCAACTCGGAAAATTTTGAAATGTTCGTACACGGGACCGCCAGTGTCACAACCTCTGGGTCCTTTGCAACGTCTACAATCATCTTGAACTTCTCTAGGGCACTCTTCGAGAAGCCGTCGATACCGTCCATTACGATAACGGTGCGGGATGGGGAAGCGTTGAGTTGCTCGCACATTGAAGCAAAGTAGTCCATCTCAGGACGCCACCGCAAACCCATCTTCTCACCGTCGCCACCGTCGAGACAGCCGTCCAACATCAATACCCCTCGCGAAGCCTCATTTAGCAGCCAATGCCCGTTTTTACTTACTGTGACACATCCGACAGAAATACCGCTCTGACGCAGCTCTGATAGAAATTCCAGGATGCCCTCACGCGGACGCAAACCTCGGTAATGCACAATTTTGCGAAAATGATATTGCTTGCGTCGGAAGAGGCCGTAAATGGTGTTCTGGTCCATCGAATCCTCTGGGGTACCCAAAGACAAATTTGTCACACCCTGCTTGGCAAGAAACCGCTGAAGAGCAGGGAGGGGTCTGTCATGTTTCAGGTAAGCAAGATAAATTTCCCCTGTAAATTTGAACGAATGACCAACATTATCCCATAAAAAGGGTTCCAGTGCGCTCTTCCAAGCCTCATAGTGATAATCTTCGACGTCCTCAATAATGCTATCCATGTCAAAGACAACGCAATCAAAATCAAATACATGAACGTCACGGTAGAGGCGCACAGACGCCGGGATGCCCAGTTGAAGATGAATACGATTTGTGTTGGAGTGAATAATAATCAGTTTACTGTCGCCTTTGAGGCCTTCGACAACCTTGTAAGTTACCACTCGCCGTGTAACATGGACATGCACAAGACATCCACTATGCCTCACAGTGAATCGGTATTCATCCCATTCATCTGGTAGTATTGGATTAAAGTGTAGCACGCCCCGAAGGACCCTCATGCCTCCAAAACCACCTGTGAAGCACCACCACGAGCCAGCCTCCGCCACACTGTGCAGTCCACCGCCTGTGTTCTCAATCACGTTGTCAATGTCAACAAAAAGAGCACGGTTAAAGTGAAACATGGCTTTATCAATCATGCCCAATTGTGAGGCCACCACACTGAAAATCATGGAATTCAAAGATGAGTCGTTGGCGGTGATGGGCTCATAAAAATTGTAGTCCGCCAGAAGCTCATCTGTTGTAAACCGCTCAGGCAACAAGACCGAGGAAAGGATGACATCCGGCGTCCAACACACCTGATGGCGGTAGATCACAGAGGGGTCAAACGTTTGAATAAGAAACCCCTTTTTCTTTTTCACATCACAAAATCCCCACTTCTTCTTCCGCATAAAAAATTGGTCGCCTGGGTGAACACGATTTTTGGCATCAAAAAGTACCACCATTTTAGAAGCAGCCCGCTCAATCATGTGAAGATCCTCATCCGTAATTTGACACCGATCCTTCACCCTTTCCCACTCTTGCGGGTGCTTCTCCTGCATTTCCGACGCAAGCTGCACTGCCCACTGCATGTGATTTTGGGCCATAAGATTGGTGAAGAGATTGTTGTCACTTAAACCGCTGTATTCGTCTGGTCCTCCCACATACCGAATGTGAAATTCCCCCTTGTCCCAGGTTCCCCATATAATCCAGATAAGTACCGTGGAAAAGACGACATCCGCACCACCTTGAAGCAGCAACGCAGTGTCATTGGTGGCCATAACGTACCGCTGCATGGCGTAGGCAATGACAGCATTGCTGTATAAAAATGCTGCACAAAACGGCAATGGATAATTTTCCCCTCCGCTTACTGTACGCAATGGGTAAAGCGCGCCTCGTGGAAGGTACATATCTGCTGCAATGTTTCTTGCTTGTGGTAGCGTATCAATACGAAACTGCAAAAGGGCCCGGGCAGTTTTTGGATGTATATGCGCAAAAAAAGGAATGACGATGGCATCCACCTCCCAATGGTGCAAACCATTATCAAGCTCATTCATCAGTCCACGTGGCGGAGATTCCGTAGCATACGCCCGGCAAAATGACATGCACAGATGCAAAAGATTGAAACGAATAGCCCCCTGCACCGAAGGTTGATTCGTCTTTACACCAACGTCTGCCGTTTCCCAAAACTTTTCCACGATATTTCGATTTTCATTCAGCATGGTATCATACGTTACCCCCGCCGCCTCCCGTGAATGGTGAACGGCCAAATCACACATATCCTCCGGAGCCGCCTCCTCGTCGCTGAAGAAGGCAATATATTTAGTGAGCTCCAGCGTCGTCGACTCGTTGATGACGCTGGTATAAATCGTCTCAGTGCTATCAATTGTCTCCGCACATTTAGGGGCGAGACTTACAAAAGATTGTTGTTGCTGCAGCTGTGGCGTACTTGCAAGAGTGACTTCGTAGCGACCGGTGCTCGCCAGTGGATTTTCCGCCTTTGTGGAGGCAGGCGGTGTGGAGGCATTGATGCTGCAAAAATTTGCCAGTTGCAAGGAACTGGGGTCGGTGGATGTGCTGTAGCACGTCTCTGTCACCGCCACCACGAGTCGCTTGCAGCTGTTGCGTGTCCGCGCGGACACTGCCGTCGAGGCATCAACCAAGGTGTGCCGGGCGACAATGTTCTCCACCTTCAGGTGCCTTTGTGCATCCGCCGTCACCACCGTGCGGGAAACAATGCGAATGTCAGTGTTCGAAACATTCTTGGCAGTCACGGATAGCCTCAAGGCGGCAATGTTTTTACGCGAGAGAGAAACAAAGCGGGACGACTCAATCGTCACCTCACGCCCATGATTCGTCGACTGCCACACCAGTCGACGACGAAGTTCGCCTGTGCGAAGGTCCAACACACGCCTGTGCGAGAGGATGGTACCAGTCGCCACACTAACGTGTTCACTACCAACAAAAACGTCAACACAAAAGGCATCGGGTACACAAATAAGAAAACACTCACGCGCACAGGTGCCCACCATAAAGCGTCTGTGATTTTGCGCTAACAGTCGCTCCTCATATATTCCATTGATGTATGTCCCTCGAAATGCGTGCTCCGGCGAATGTGCACCCGCCGCGGATTTTGCATGCCCCCCTTTCTCCGCCAACCGTTTCCTATACTTGTGGCCATGATTTGCGTTACGGCCGTAAGGCGCCGCCATTTCCGCCTCTTCCGCGTACCCGCGCACACTCACGTGTCCGTTGCCCACAGAGAACAGGGACTCACTGATGAAAGCATTTTCCCCCTGCGGGAGCACCGTCTCAATGAGTTCCCATGACTCGCCTACCAGATGCTGCGCTAAATCTGTGTGTATCCGTGGTGAGTGCATCCGCTGCTTCTATGCCTACGCAACCGAGTCACTTTTTTTCCTTTCCTTCTGTTTTTAACTTTTCAAGTGTGCGCCGCTAGTGTGACCGCCCTGGAGCAGAATCCTTTCGTCCCCACGTTCCCACCCTTACTCTCTCTCCCTCACTGCCTTTTACTCCGTGCCACGTTCCCTGCACCCCTCCGAAGGCATAAAAAAAAGTAGAGAGACGCAGAAACTCAACAAAAGGAGCCACTGAGAAAAACCACATGTCCCACATAAATTCTCGGAGACAACAATAATAGTAATAACTAAACAAAAAATAACACCAACACGCGACCACAGCATTCGTTCACTGTACACCCCCATGTTCTCACAGAGCTCAATCCCAGCAGCGAAGGGCAGTGCAAAGAACGCCACAGTACAACACAACAGCACAGAAAAACAAAAACGCAGCGCAAAGCTCCTCAAAAATGCTGCTCATTGAATGCACCCGCAGTCCCAATGGTAGAGCGCACCCAAAACTCAAAACAAAAACATAAGATGGTGGAAAGGAAGCAGATCACATACGGCACGCAGTTGCAAAAGGGCAGGGGGTGCAAAGCCGCATGAAGCGCTAGACCGCGCGGTGTGGTGGCAGGAGCAGGGAGTGGGGTGGCACGTCCACATAAAAGAGCGTGCATAAACCACATCCCGCTCAGGGCCACACTACTCCCATGACAATTCGTGTTTCTTTTCTTTGCAGAGGTGGGGAGTAAGTTGCAACAATAAATCACCGGGCAGAAACAAAAGTGTACTGCGCAACTATCAGCAGTGGCGGATAGTGTCAAGGACGTAAAGTACACTTATCGTAAAAGCACATTATCCCCCATCTTTCCCTTACCCTCAAAGAGTTCGTTGGTTTACTGAGCCAAGCGTCGTCGATGCTGTTGAGTAGGATCGCTGCGGCCGTATCGTTCGTCGTATCGCTCCACGGAGCTCGGTAAATTGTCGCACAATAATATCATGGTCGGACCGATACTTCATTGCTAGCTCCCTTGCCTGCATGTCAAGATGCTTGTCTAACTCCTGCAGACTCTTCTCTACTCTACGGTCCTCTTCAATCTTGCGCTGCACGACACGGCGGAGCTCTTGAACGTGGTCTTGCACCCTCGCCTGGTCTTCCTCCGTCTGGCGGCGTTCATGAATAAGGCGGTTGTTTTGATCCATGAGCGCCTGCCACTCGGATGTCAAGACACGTCCACGACTCTCCAGCTGTGAGACAAGCTCCTGCACCGCATTGAACACCGCACGGTGATGTGGATGAGTAATGCACCGGGAGAGCGACACATCAGTGCGGCTGTTGTTCAAGTCTTGCAGCGACGCATCCACGATAGGCTGCTGCAAATGAAGGTTGTTGCTGGCATTATTATTGAAACTAATCATCGTGGTATTCGCGCTCAACACCTCCTCTACAAGACCGCCATGGCTATGGACAACACGTGTGAGTGCCTCCAGTAAATGATCGGTTGCGTCAAGTCCACGCTGCGCACGTTCCAGCCAGAGGCCAAAACTTTCCACCCACTCTGTCACCCGCTGCTCCGAGGATGCAAGGTCGATGGGAGGTATTTCCGCCACATGAGAAACGGCTTGAATAGCGTTATGCAGTAACTCCGCTCGCCCCGCTACACCACTAGCGGTCTCTTCAAGCCATGTGGCCGACTCTGGCAACGTCATCCCACGCAACTTCCCCGACGGCTCTACCGGGATTCCCAGCAGGCGACGACAGAGCATTCCCACATGCTGTACCTCGGTGTGAACGTGATGAAGAGAGGTTCCAGCTGAAACGAGAGACTCTGGCAGAAGTTGGAGTGGCTTGCTGCTTCTATCATCGCCACCATCATTCTCTCCTCGTGAATCGTGAGTGCCGATGTAAACCGCAATGTGGTCACAAAAGGTTCGATACAGGCTTCTGGCGTCCTGGGCCTGTTGCCGTTCCCGCACCTGTAGCAGCTGTTGTAGCGATTCCACCTTGTCCTCGATATCCGCACTGCGGATGGCACCAGAGCGGAACCTCTCTGTGATGTAATCAAGAAGCGAGCGAAGCCCTTGCAAAGCACCAGATACACTCGTGTCGGAGAATAGGGGTACCTGCAGCTTCATGTCATCAGCCGCCATGCGTAGCGCGTCCGTGAAAAGGGAATGCAGTTGACGAGAAAGGCTGTCATACTCCGCCGTCAACTTGGACTGATTGACATGCGCCAGCTGTTTGCTATCGAGCAACACACGCAGTTGTTCGTGAAGCTCCGCAATCTCTCCTGCGTTGACTGCAGCATTGCCTTCGAGACTTCGAAGTTCCTTCTTCAGCTCGGCGTTTTCGCGCTGAAGCGCTGTGAGTTTGTCATTTAATGTTGCCGTCCCAATACGATGTTGCTCCAACCGCTCTACGCACAGTTGGACAATGTCCGCTATCGTCACATCGTCACTGTCCTCAGGAAACACCAACTCACGCTGCACCTCCACGTGATTGTCCAAAATGCTCTGCACACGTCCAACAAGCTGCTCTGAGGCCTTCAACAGATCATCGCGCTCCTGCTCCACACCACGCAGACGCTCCGTTAACTGTTGTCGGTCTGCTGCATTCTCCTTGATTGTCACTTTCAACTCGGCAGAGACGCTGCTAGCCGCGGTGAGTTCCTCACGCGCCCGTATTATTTCTGCAGCCTGTTGCTGCAGGGTCGCCTGATTAGCAACGCAGACAGCCTTAATACGTTCCATGTCGGCGGGACAGCTTGGCAGCAGTTCACCCGTCACTTCCGCGATACTCCCCACAAAGGATGTTAAAACGCCCAACTCCTCCTCTAATGCCCGCCCCTGCAAGTCCAACTGCACCAATGACACCTTTGCCTCCTGCAGTTGTGTTTCAGTTGACGCGCAGACACTTTTCAGTTTGGTGTTTTCGGCTCGTAGCGCCTCGGTCGCACCTGTAAGGCTCTTCTTGTCTTCCAGCGCTGCCGATAACTTCTCCCGCAGGACCGCACCGAGTTGCACGGCATCGCCAGAGGCAGTTTCCCCGGTGAGCTCCACAGCCTCATGAAGAAGGCAAATCACTGCATCCATCTCGCGTTGATGCTCCTCGCCACGCCTCTTCAACTCATCCACCTTCCCTTCAAGCCCACTCTGGTGTTCCCCAAAAATGTTGAAGGCGTCTGATAAATGCTGAGCTGCGAGGGAGGCTCGCATGCTAAGTGGTGACGTCACTGAAAATGGAAATGAAGAAAACTCAGACGACAACCCCAAGACAACTCTTTCTGCTTTCTCTGTGAGACACAAGAGCGCAGCTTGATGTTCCTCGTCGGACGCAGTGACCCGCAGTACTTCAGCACGTAGCCGCTCCACTTCTTCCACGAGGCGGCACTGCTCCTCCTGCGCGAGTGCACGGAGGTCATTGCCAGCTGCGAGTGCCTTCCGCGATGATGCAAGTTGCTCCCTCAGTTCTTCCAGCTCTCTCGCGTAAGCGTCGTGTGCGGAGGCAAGAGTCTTTGCGGCCCGCAGCAACCTCCTTCCCTCGCAATCCTCATCATTGTTGCCTGCGGTGGTGGTGTTATCATCGGATTGAGCCTCGAGGCTGCAACCAATGGCACTGCTGCACGCAGCGATCGCCGCACGCAGTTGGTCACACTCGTGCATGGACTCAGTGAGTTTCGCCCGTAGCGCATTCTGCTTCTCTTTTTCCTGTGCCATTGTCTTCCGTGCGGTATCCTCCTGAGCCGCCATGGTCGCTTTCATCCGCTCCTCCGTCTCGAGCAGCGTTCGCTCAAGCTGCAGCACCCTCTGCTGATGGCTCGCAGAACTCGCCTCAAGTACCTTCGCCCCCCCCTCCAGCTGCCGCAGCTGCCGGAGCAAGTCATCTAGGTTCATGCAAAGATCGCCGCTGTGAGCATCATGCCCTGCCGATGCAATAAGCTGCTGAGCACTGGATAATATGCCGGTCAGGCGGCGCAGCGCCGCACCCGCGGCGGCGCATCGTCGCGGCAGATCATCGCCTGCGCTGACAGGAATCAGAGAGCCTGGCAGATAACTCATACTCGTCTCAATGCAGCCACGGTGTGACTCCACCTTCGCTCGCTCCGTCGCTAACTCCGCCCGAAGAACCTCCTCCGTAGCACGTCGCTCTTTGAGCTCTTCCACCGTGTGCATGGATGCCTCCAACACACTGCGGCCGCTGTGCACTGACTCAAACACCTCCAGCATCTTTCGCGTCTGCTCAGCGTGGCTAGCGATCCGTTCGACAGCCCACTCCGCTTCGGCACGCAACGTTGCAAATCCAGTTTGAAGTGTGGCCGACTGTGCTGTCTCTGCAGCTGCCGCCGCTACCGCCGGCCCTTCCGTCTGATGCGCACACCGCAGCTGCGCGGCAATCTGCTCCACTTGTTTCCTGCTTGTCTCCAACGTGGACTGTGCGTGATCAAACTCGCTCTGAAGCGCCATTGCTTTCTTCCTGAGCGACGCATGGCCTAAATACAACTCAGATAAGGCAAAGCCCAAGTCCGTAAGAAACGACTCTGCATGCAGCTCCGTCTCAAGACCAAACTTTTCCGCCCATTCCATAAGTGTTTTAAGGGCAGCGGCGCGCGTTGGTCCAGGTGTCTTAGCAGGAACCCCAAGCAGTCGGCTAAACTCCTGCGCTCTCTCCATCATCTCCGCCACACACATGGGTATGTCCTCAAAGTCAGTCGCAGAAAGCACATTTGCCACACGTGTGCAAATGGTCAACAGTGAATGTGTGTACATGGGGTAGCTCAGCACCCAGTTCTGCAGCAACTGCACCCGATGTTCGGCCTCCTCAAGGACGAGATGGCTTAACGCGACATCGCCTACAAGAGACAACATTTTCGCCACCCCTTCATCAAGTGACGTCACTTGGCACTCACGCAAGAATGTCTGTACTTCTTTTTGCTCCATTCGCATAGTCTCCAGCTTCTTCCGCATCTCCTCGTTCTCCGAGAGCAATGAGGACTGCACCTTTGATAAACTATCACGCTCACTACCGTACGTCCTATTCGTGTCCGCCATCTCTGCTTGTAGAGTGTTTATACGCCTCTCTGTGTCCTGCACTTGCTGTTGCATCTCTTCACACTCCGTCACCCTTGCCTGAAGCGCGTTACGGAGAAACTCCATCTCGTCCCGCATCTCCACAGCTTGCGCGGCCGCCTTTGTTTCCGAGTTGCGTAAGTGGTACTCAAGCTCACGCGACGTGGTTTCGCTTTCGCACAACTTTCCACGTAGTTCATCTGCTTCCGATGACAGCAACTTCGCCTTTGCTTTCGCCGACTCCAACGATCGCATGACAGTGAAACAGTGCTCCAGGATACTCTCAAGGCGCTCTCTACTCACCACGTGCAAGACGTCATTTTTTTTGTCATGCCCTACTCGCTCCTCCCCCACCGCTTCCTCTGCGGCAGTGCCGTCGTACAACGTAATGGCCGCCACACTTCCGGCAAACTCTGACAGATCTCGAAGAAGCTTGGCCGTTCTGGCAGTGGCTTGCACCTGCCGCTCCGTCGCCTCCTTCAGTTGAGATTCCACCACGGCGTACGTCTCGACCTGCGCAGTTATCACGGCATCATCCTCTGCCGCCTTGGCGTGCATGCGACGCCGATACTCCTCGGCAAGCCGCCGCGCCTGATCGAGAGCGTTGCGCAAACTCTCCACTTCCACACGACGCGCCTCCAGCGCACGGGCTGCGTCGCTAGCAATAGATAAGAGCCCATCACCAGCGCCAGAATGCTGATCCTCCTCATCTGAGAGCGCCTCCCGTAGCACTTGCGCCGATGCGGAGGCAATGTGCTCCGCTTCGCGTAGGCGCCGTGCAGCCGCCTGGGTGCATGACCTCAACCCATCACAAATACCCTCAACAGGTTCAGTGTCGCTGCCATCCTCCTCACTCGGAAGCACGGACAAGACGGCGCCATCAAGCGCAAACGCCAACACCCTCAAAGAGCTGTGCACGGCGCCCAACAATAAATTATGATTCCCAACACTCCTCGTTACTGTGGCAATACTCGAACGAAGCTTCGCCCGCAGCGAGAAGACCTCCGCCACGACCTCCCTGCAGTGTCCAGGGAGAAGCAGAAGGTCCATCGCACCAGCCGACATAAAAGCCAATGAAGACTCCGACACCAATGTCCCCTTCTCACCTTCGCCTCTGCGCGCATGCGCTAAAATGCCTTCGCACTCCACGATCACTTCTCGCAGTTCGCGTAGCCTATTGGAAGTGTCTCCAGCATGAGACACAAGAGATCGCGCAAGATACGGAACATTCGACCGCGACACCCCAACCCCCTCGCCGGAGTTCGCAGAAGAGTCTCCACCTCGTAGAACAACCAATGCTTGTTCACTAGCCGCCACAATAGTACCCAACTCACCTTCAACTCGCGCTCCAGCATCAGTCGACTCTTCAAGGGATTCCAATACGTGCGCCAACTGACGCACTGCTTTTTCCACAGCTCGCTGCAGCTTCGCAGAAAGAGAAAGTGTCGGCTCATCCAAAAGCTCAGGCGCCAACCGTGAAACTGCCCGCCTCATAACAAGCACACACTCAGCACGAGTCACCCCCTCATCATTCGAGGCCGATAAAGAACCATCACCACCACAAAGCTTGGCATAATAATCTCGCGACTCCAACGCCTCTTCCACGTAAAGATGAACACTATCCTCTTCACAATTTAACAACCCACAAACATCAACAATTGCACTCACGGCGGATGCAAAACGCCTTATGACTCTCCTAGGCAAGACAAAAAACTCCAACAAAAGAGCAACACGCTCCTCCATCTCTTCCAAATTCATCCTCAACTTCACATACAATGTACACATCTCCTTGGACCTCTCACGATAACGTTGTTCGCTCGCACGCAGTGCTTCCACTTCGCTGACCATCCGGTGGCACTGCGGCAGAAGCGATTCAGCCTCGTCGGCCTCCCACCGCATTGCGCCGCGCATCGCCATGGACGCCACGGCAGACTCCTCGCCCAGCCGCCCTAGCGCCTCCACCACGCGATCCCCGACAACCGTCACGTCCTCCTCGTTCTCCAAGGCAATGTGCTTGCCGCCCAGCGCACGCTGCAGGGCGTCCGCAGCCTCGCCCAGCTCGCTCAGCTTCGACACCAGCGCGTGCTCACGCACAGCAGCCTCGTCCAACCTGTCGAGCAACTCCACCTCATGCGCCTTGGCGTCCTCCGCGGCCCGCATAATGGCTGCCGCAGCGGGCTCGCCGTCGTCCTCCACGCCGAGGGACACCAGTGCAGCTTCGATGCCGTGCAGGCACTGCGCACGCGTTGACGGGTCCTCGCCATCTGCAGAGCGGGCGCCGGGGACCTCCTCGCCCACCAGCGCCCGGTAGCGCTGCTCGCTCGCACGCAGTGCTTCCATTTCGCTGACCATCCGGTGGCACTGCGGCAGAAGCGATTCAGCCTCGTCGGCCTCCCACCGCATTGCGCCGCGCATCGCCATGGACG
>NW_021705849.1:38622-52954 GCF_003719475.1 Trypanosoma rangeli
TATTGGTTGTTGACTTTTTTCCAAGATGGGTATGCTGTGTTGATATCTTCTTCGCCTAACAGTGACTTACTGTGTCTTAGTTCTTTCAAAATGTCCATTAGTTTATTTACTGTTTCTCTTGGTGTAGAATTGATCATTGTTGCAAGTGAGGCCTCGGTGACGACTGCATGTTGGTTACTGTGAAGTGGATGTCGTGCGTAGTAGTCATGCGTGATCAGTAGCCTTTCCCTGAATTCCTCTTGTTGCAGTATTGATTCTGCAGCTAAAGTGTATGCTAGCTGACTAGTTGCTTCTAATAAGCTTTGCGTATGTTTAAGTGCTTTTTGTGTGTTTTGAAGTTCTGGTAGTTGATTAAGTAACTCTTCCGTAGTGGAGTGCATGTCTTCATCCTTGTCTAGCAATTGCTGTAGTGCACACTTTAGATGTTGAAGTTCACCCCGTTGATCGACAATACTTTGAACAACGTTGCTGTGATGTCCAGTAACCTTCTTAATGGTGTCAAGGTCCTCGCTGTTACGCATTAATGTCATAATGGTTTCCACTATGTTTTCATTCGTGGTTTCAAGAAGTGTGTGAATGTTTTCCAGTAACTCCTCAGTGTCGCGGAGGGACTGAAGGCGACTTCGTACTTCCGTAAAGTTGACGTTTCCCGTTATGTTGCTAGGGCATATAACGCTTGCATAGCATTCTACAATTTGCTCTAGTTGAATGTGGTTGTCATGGAGTGCCTGAATGGAACTGCAAAGATCTCTCGCCTCATCATTGTCTGCACCTATTGCCTGACTACCAAAGACACGTGCAGCAGTTTGAAGAAGTGTTAGGTGATTCCCCAATGCCCACATGACAAGCTCTAGAATACAGTTCGTATCACGCCCAGCACAGAGAGGCACAACACTCCGGAGTGCCCAACAGAAGAACCGCTGCAGCCGCATGGCGACGACAGTCCCTGGCACTTCGTCTCCATTGGAAACAAGTTGCGTCGCCCATCGGGTAATTGCACTATCTACTTCATCTCTGTCTGCGTCTTGAGTTAGTTCCGCCACATCTTCCTCTTTGTCGCCATACAATGCTCCTCGAGGTGAGACCAAAACCGCGTTTTCAGCAGGCACCACAACCGCTGTTCGTGTCATGGAACTCTGTAACGCCGTAAGTTTTGCCTGCAGTACCGAAAGATCATTTCCCCACCCGTTCTTTGCCCGGGAAAAATTTTGCTCTAACGCCCCAATTTCCACGTCACGTTCACGCCTTACAAGTTCTAGTTCCTGCATAAGTGTCTCCAGTGCCTCTTGTTTGCTCTTCGCTGCTCGTCGTTCTTCCTCTAATGCCTTGACCACCTCAAAGTGCGCTGAGTTTATGACAAGCATGTCTCCACCAGCATTGCTTCCACGCAGTGCAGAGAGGATATGGTCTCGAAGCGATGCATACTCTTCGTAGCATAATTGCAAGAGTTTCACTACTGCTTTTGTAAAACAAAGAAGCGCCTCTTTCGCTACACGTTCTATATTTTTATTTTGACGCACTTCTTGTAGTGTGTCCCGCGGTGTGGCAGGCGCCACCTCTAAGGCACGACGAGCAGCACGGAGTTCAGCTAACATGTTATCCGCATCTTCTTCCTGTGAAGCCGTTTTCACACCTCGACGTAGTGTCTCACATATTTGTTTAATTTTATCGGCCAACGCCACAACACCAGTGTGGTGGCCCTCACTGGCTTCCTTCGTCTCTATGGCACCCCACCTAGACTCATATCCCCTCACCATATCTAGACATGCCTTTTCCAAGTCGTCTAGATGAGATACATCAGCGGCCTTACTCGGTAAGGGTACAGCCGCCAATGACAACTTTGACTTTAGTAAAAGGTCATCTATGTATTTTACACGTCGCTTTTGTTGTTGTTCTTCTTCCTCCTCTAGTTGGCATTTGTCCCTGTCGGGTACTCGCGGACTGCTATTAGGAACATGCCTATCGTAAAGGGCATTCCATAACTCAACTATACGTGTTGGATCCTTTTCACGAGGTGGAAGATCCGAGCCAGGAAGGTGATTGGCGGTATTGTTTTTAAGTTTATCAAGCAGCTCATCCGCATGTTTTTTCCACGTCCTGTTATTCATTTGCTCTACACTAATAGATACTTCGTGCCCGCTGCTTGCTGCGGGGTCCACCACCCGTGACGCCTCGTTGAGGAGACTTATCGCCCGCTCTCTCCATTGTTGCACCGCATCTACCCATTCCACCAACTTATCCTCCACATCTTCACTTGTGGTTTCATCGTGGTCGACGTCCAAGGCTGCAGTAATCCTTTTCCTTGACCGCCCCAACAGAATCTCGGGAGGCGGGCGTTCCTGCGTACACTTGTACATCTCCACAAACTGCTGCCAAATTTGAAAATCCTGTGCGTTCTCGGTGCATAACACGACACGCTCACGCTTTGCCAGCCGCTCGGTCCCCTCCACGGTGTTGTCGCGAATAAACTCCAACACCATGTAGTAATACTGCGGCGGCTGATTCACGGCTGCTCCGCGTGCCCCACGTTGGGGGTGCGGTGCCACACCATGTGGTCCACCTGACACCGGCGGCTTCGGGTTGTGAGTGAACCACGCCACCCGCTTCATGGATCGAAATGCAACCTCTTTTATCAGACGCGACTGTGTGCTACGTGTTGAATAGACGTAGAAGCGGTCGTCCTCAATGCAAACGTAATTTTTAGAGCCCCTCCCCGCGCCAACCTTATAAGGCTTCTCACTATCAGCGCACATCCATAGTTCCCCCTTGATGGCCAAGAAATCCTCCTCCTCGGGCTGGAACATAGTTTTTTTTTTCTGTTCTTGACTCTTGCCTCTACTGCAGTTCTTTTTTACTGCCACCGCCACCGCTGCTGCTCTTGCGTTACTGCTCCCCTTTTCACGCCGAAAAGGTCAAACAGGTATAACACCACTGAAGATCAAAGTGCACCTCCAGGAATGAGTAAGACTCAAAGGAGAAGCTCTAGAAAGAAAAAAAAGAACGGCGCCACCTTCTGTCGGTTATTCGATATGTCTCTCCTTATATATCTATCAATAGATAGATATAGATAAGTATATTTGCCTCTGTGAAGGAAAGAATGACGGTACTAATGGATAAATGTGATACTGGACGTGATGTGGATGACTGAATGGTGCGTATATGTTATGTACGCACGTATTTTAAAGGTGTATAAGACTCCGCACAGCTGTCAATAGCAGTCTTGTCTTGAATGTCGCGTTGTACGGTGGCAGTAGAAATTAAACCAGCCTTCTGCCTTGTTGTTATTGTTTGTAAGGTTGTTACTTTCCCCTCTTTGTCGCGTTCCAGTAACTGTAGCAACAGATGCGCGTTTGTAAATAGCTACACGACGGTCCGGCTGCGTTGATTTGTGCCTAACACCTTCTTTTCTTTTTTATTTTTTATCCTCGTTCTCACCCTCCTACTGGTTTTCACCGTCGTTAAAAGTATGGTTTTTCTTCCTTTGACGGCTTGTCAGTTAAATTTTCCGCTTTTTCCCCTCTCTCCTCGCCCTCTCTTCTGCTCGGTGTTCCCTGAGACTCGTGTCGTCCTTCGGGTTATGTGTGTATCTTTGTTTCCCTTAGCAGGGATATGTTGCCTCGTGTGCACCTGCGCGGCAACAACGCCGGTTAGAGCACAAACAGCCAAAGAACGTGAATAAAAAGGAAAAAAAAACGAAATAAATAGATAGAAAGCGAAAGAGCGATGCAGCGCACACCAACAACCACTAGCAATAGGAGAAGGAAACGACCCGCAGACCCCTCAATTCCCCCGTCACGCCGCCTCGGTTGCTTCCATTTCACCCACACATCAACAACAACACACAAAAAGGGAATTATGCAGAGATTGCTGTTAAATGAATTCTGCCAATATTCCTCGTGAATAGTGGAAATGATAAAGTTATCGTCATCCTCATCCTCCTCGTGCTGCTGCCCCGCATCCGCATTATTGTACCCCACTAGACAGCATACATACACAGAGGAGATTGAAACACCATTTTATCTGTGTTTCATCTTTTTCGTTCTTTCTTGCTGAAAGGTCGGTTTTGCTCCACACAACTAATTATTCGCCTCACTGCCAGGGGCAAGTAGTCTCCGTGCGAAAAACCCCGTCATACGGAGAGACCCAGCTGCTACACAGCCGTAACAGCGGTGGGTCACGAGATGTCAAACATGGGACACACACTACTGGAAGCAAGCATGTATTATCCGCTGGCAGTCTCCTTGGGTTCCTCTTCCCGCGGCTCCTCCTACGATAGATCTAGTGTTGGGGAGGGAAGTGATGCACCTGCCTCCGTGTTAACGGCACCTGCGGTGTCGCATGGGGGTGTAGCCGGCAAGACTTCTACTGTGGGTGTATCTTCCTCAAGTTTCAGCTCATCGGCTTCCGTGACGCTCGCGTTGCCACCGGGGGACAAATCCATCACATCACTCACTGTGACAGGAGCAACTGCTGGATCAACATGATGAGCCACAACACTTACAGGAGTGCGGTTCGTCGGCGTTGGCTCCACGGCTGCACAAGCCCCCGCCGCCACCGAGAACGACGCGGAGGATGACCGTTGAGTGCTTGCATCCTCTCCCGTTTCTTCCTCATCGTAACTATATGTGTCTGCTGAAGATGCAGATCGCGACGAAGCATCATTGCTGCCATCCTCGACGAGAGCACTTGTTTCGGTGTCGCTGCTGCCGAGCGTCGAGGAGAAGTCGGAACCCGAGCCGCGGGATGAATCTTCGACACTGTCTTCAGCGCCGAGAGAACCACGCAGCAGCGGGTCCGTTGCCACCTCCAACCACGGGGGCAGTTGGCGGTAACCAAGGAGGGATGTGCCAAAGAGGTGGGACATAGTGCCAAGCTGGTACTGCGTGCGCTCCACGTACGGATCGTTGGACTGCGGAAGCGGCTTCTCACTCAGCAGTACGCTCTTCAGCGCCGCAAAGGCACTGCTCTGACGGTCCACGGTGCAACGAATGAGGCGACAATAGTCGCGCACTTCGTAGTCCTCGTCAAAGTGGGCAACCTCCAAGACGTAAAAGAAGAGTTTGCGAAAACGATCGGCCATCGAACTGCTGCCGTCCAGAAAGAGCCAAATCTTGCAGCCAAGCGTTAGCACCTGCTTCTTCACCTCCAAACTCTCCTGAGCAAATCGCTTCACAAACACACGGAAGCACTCTGGTGCCGCCGTGGCGATGACCGTGTGACGCTGAATGTTTTCCCCCACAAGCCAAAGAATACTGGCTTTCGCGGATGCCACCATGATCTTCTCATTTAGTACCTGGTTCAGCAGGCTGTAGACTAACTGGCACGTGCGTGCTGTGTCACTTCCCTGAACGGCGAGCAGTCGCAGAACAGAAATGGACTCCGACACCACCTCCGCGTTAGGGTGAGACATAAGAGGAACCAGGAGATGCATAATTTTTGAAGCACAGTTTGGCAACCGTCCTGCAATAAGTCCAAGACCACGCACCGTATCCACAACATTCTCTACATGGAAGTTTCGAAGATACCCACGAAACTCGCGGAATAGCTCCATGCAATTGTCCACCGTAATTAGTTTTGACATAATTTGTATTTTCATTTTCCGCACATCCCTCACATCTTGGGGAAGAAGATAAAACTCCTTAATGTATGCAACAAACGGCTCTGGCTGCGACAACACAACCGTATAGATGGCACTAAGAACGATTGCATGTTGCTCTTCGGGACCCCCAAGTAGACGCACCAAGGGTTTAACGCAGACGCCCAACTCTTTTTTAGGAGCGCAATGAAAAAACAATGACGTGGCAGCCACAACAACGGCACTATTAAGACTCATAAAGAGTGGCTTAACAGAATCAAGAAGTAGACGATGATCGAAGTCCAGAAGGCTATCGCTAGCTTCATCAAGGTTGTATTTGTTACTCTGGGCAAGTACCTCTGACGAAGCTCTCGTGAAAGATGCCAGCGAAGACGACGCTGACGCTGAGGAGGATGATAATGATGAGGTTAGTGAGGCCCCCTCGACCTTAGCATCAGCAATGTCCTGGGTTAAGTTCTTCTTCTCTTTGTTTCCTTGTTGTATTACATTCGGCTGGGAGGGACGATTAGGGTCCATAAACTGCGTTCGCGCATAACGCAAAAGTACGTGCAGCAGGACCACCTGCCCCCACTCCTCACAGTCAACGAGGGAACAACAGAGGTCACGATAGATGGGATGAATGAGATCCATCTTATCGGGGCATATCTCAATAAATGAGAGCGCGGCAGCCGAGGCCACCTCGGTGCACTTATCTGCTAACAGCTGCCCAAGAAGTTTAAGTATCGTTTCACTATCCCCGTCATCGGCACTAATGGCGTGCATTTGCGCGAGAGAAATGGCAGCTGTTTTTCGTACCAATGGTTCCAAGTCTGAGGCACATTTCTTTACAGCTACCAACACCAGTGGCTGAATGGCTGGAATGCGTATAGTGCTAAGCATCCGCAGTGCGAGGGAACGTACATGCAGGCTCGGATGCATCAGGTCCTTTTGGAAGGCAGAGATGGAAAGTAGAGCCTCATTGGGGCGATCTTCCGAGTAGTGTGTGATGTAAAAATAAATAAGCTTCCGCAGTTCAATCGACGGGGTGTGAACATTCTTCACCACGTCTGCAAAGAGGCTTGACATGTCATTCCCTTTGCACATCTGCGCAATGATGCGCTTCATCGCGTTTCGCTTCTCCTGAAGTGAGTCGGAGTCAAGGTGCTGGCGCAGATCCTCCTCCTTCGGCTGTACTGAAAAGAACTGCGCGTCCCCCGAGATGAGTGAGCGGGCCCGTGACACCACGTTGCCACCACCACTAATAAGCTCCTTCGCCCGCTCAGAGACAAATGTGGCCTTCTCCGCAATCATCGCTCGACTCATCTTTTCCTTCCCGCCAAAACGTTTTTTTTTCTTTTTCTTTTGTGCGTGTGTGTGTTCTTTTCGTTCGTTCGTTCCTTCTTCTATAATGTCGCTGGTACGCGTGTGCAATGAGGTCTCACTCGTGCACGGCCGCGGCACGGGCGACTGTGTTGTAGTTAGTGGTATGTATTGCGTCTACACCGCTAGCACTAATATCAGTAATTAATGAGTGAAGTGCCTTCCTGCTTGTTCCTTTTTGTTTTTCGTTTTCGTTTTTGTGTTTGCAAGCAAAAAAAAACAAGAATATTAATTAATTAAACCATATCCGATATGTGTGTATGTGGAGCATTGATGAATGATGCCAAGAACGCCCACATATTAAAAAAAAAAGCGAAGAGAGAGAATAATAACTAATAATATTCAGCACCATCACATAAAGAAGCATAAAAGTAAGAGATTTGCTCTCTTATTGGACTGTTTTCTTCTTCCTCCCCTTCCTTCTCTCCGTCTCCCTCTCTATTGCGTGCGTGCCTGTTATAAAGCAATGGTAAATGAAGCAAATGCATGTGTATGTGAGGACATCTATGCATGCGTACATGGATGTCAGCAACTATCGTCCGAAATTTCAATTGCCTGAATATCTTCCTTATGTTTCTCTTCAAGGCATCGCACCTGCAACTTCTTTCCCTCCTCCACACCCCTTGCCCGCTTTGCGAAGAGTGTATGCAGGCTGACAGGAGGTCGGTACTGGCAGACATGTCGTTCCTCCACTTTTCCCGGTCGCACAGCAAGCGAAATACCGTCAAAACAGGCACACACACCGCAGTGATCACTGTACTGTGGTGGCGTGACAAACAGTCCCGTAGACGGTAGACCACGGAACTGCACGTCTCTTGCCTCCACACTCAGTGGCGGAAGTCCAGAGCCATCAAAAGGGGCGGCAGGATAAAGTCCATCTGCCATCGCACGACGCGCGCCAACTATTGCAGAGCGACCGTCAAACTCGTCAAAGAAAGCGGAGGACGCCTCACTTTCTGTTGCCACGGATGCGGTTGCACCATCCATCCTGGACGCGAAAACGCCGGCATTGTTCTCCGTCATGCAACACGGAACCAATGCTGGGAGAAGCATCTCATCAATCAAAATGTAGTCAATACGAGTCCCCTCATTTCTTTGCCGCCTATTCCTGGACTGATCCCAACATGTGTATGGACACATCACCGTCGTCTGTGTCTTTCCTTCTCCCTTTTCTTCCGTACTCTTCGCCCGAGCAGAGGTCACAAGAAAGATATCGCACAGATGCAGCTCCTCGAGAAACTCCTTCATGAACTGCACACTCACGTCGCCATGTGGGGGCAAACCACAGTAGCGTGACAGGACAAAAAGTTCACGGTTGTGCGTCGCTGGCTGACGACGCAGCAGTGAATCCAGAAATATGCTTTGAAGGCCTGCGTCACACAGTTCCCCCAATGTGGCTAGTAGACCTGCGCCCCCGTTCCGCCTACGCTGTTTCTCGCGTTCGCGTATCCGCTTTGCGAGAAGCGTGAGAGCGGCACCGCCTCCAAGAGCGCCGTCTTCACCGTCCTCCTGGCTCCCTCTCATAACATCCAACAAGGCACCGCTGTCAACGCTGATGCTCTTGTTTTTCCCACCCACGCTTGAATTGACGTCGTCGGCGAGAAGCATAAGTGAGGCCTGCTCCACGATGAAGGCCTCCAGTCGTTGCAAGGTGGAAAGTGGAAGCCATGGAAATTGCTGCGCCCATGTTTCTGTTCCCTCGTCTTCAACTGCTTTCGACAAACGGACCAGTTGTAGCAGAGCAGGTAAACTCAGGCGTCGCAGCGACCAGCAGGCGTCCTCGGCCCGATACGTTTGATTCAAGTCCCCGAGCAAAATGATCGGTTTACCCGTTTTCTCCTTCAACCGAATTAGGAGAGTTTTTAGACTTGCCAGAAACCGCATCTTAAATTCCATGCGCTGGCCGTTACGAGCGTTCACGACGTACGTATTTACCACAACAAAGGCACTATGGCAGGTGACCACCACGCGACCTTCATCGTTCAGTTCCTCCTCACTGAACGGGCGGGAGTCACACCACCATGTAAGGCCTTTCCGAACAAATGTCGCCACCCCGTTGAAGCCACGCTGTGCCTTACCGCTAAAGGCCCAGAAGGATTCCCACCCTTCGATGGGTAACGCACCGCCACCGTCGCTGGCGCCCATACCAAAAGGGTCCGCCTCCAATTTTGCCCATGATCCCTTCACTTCCTGCAAACACACAATGTCTGCCTGAGTTCGCTGCAGAAAACATGCGATGCTTCCAAAGTCCTCTCGGATCGCCTTGGATGTTGAAGACCACCCCGCCACGTTCCAACTAATGATGAACATTAAAGTCCAAAGTGTACGGGGTGCTTAATAGGGTTTGGTATTCCTCTTGCTTGTCTTTTTCTCTCTCCCCTCTGCTTCCGCTTCACACTTCTTACCAATTCCTCCCTGTTATTACGTGTAGAGTCTGCATGTGCATGTGCATCACGTTGATGTATCCCTGAACACACACACACGCACACACATACACATAACAACAAAAAAAGGGGGGAAAAACTCCATAGGAAACGCAGATAGACGTGCAGCATGTGTATATGCATACTCCCGTCCCGATAATGAATAAGCCGCCGTAGCAGCAGCAAGAGCAGAAGAAGAAATATATTTTGTGCTGTAAATAAAGCATTCTCTTCTTGTGATTGCCTCAGCTGTTGTTAGGTGATCACACCAACTCGCGTAAGGGTGTCAGCCAGGCAACAACTCCCCCCCCCTCCCTCCCTCCCTTCCTCACTCCCCTAACTCTCTGCAAGAATGATATATATATATATATACACACATACACCGAGAGAGAGAGAAAGAGAGAATGGAAACTGCGACAACCCACAAAAAAAACACACACACAGAACGCACTAAAGGCGCTTCTTCAACTCACTTCGCAGCCGGTCAAGCACATTGGGCGTACTGCGGGGCCCTTTACTGGAATCCAGCAGCGCCGTGTATTCCTTTGTGATGCTCAGCAGCTGAGACCGGCTCGATGCAGGGAGGGATTTTAGGGACCCCAGAAGCTGAATGCTGGGGATGAGGTACTTATTCACAAGCTGTGGTGTCACAACCGCGCAGCGAGGGATAGTTTCCAAGACTGCAAGAACCGACGCTAACGCGTCCTCCGTCAGTTTGTGTTGTTCTGAGGGCGGTGAGCTGCTTCCCCTTCCTGCCACTGTGAACTTTGCTGATCTCACCTCCATCCTACGCATTGTGTCACTCAGCTGATTGATCATGTTGGCAAGCTGGGGGTACAGGAAGGACTCGCGTGGCTCTGCCGGCATCTCACGCAGCAGCAAACACCAGTGACGCAAGAACGCCACACCTAACCGCGAGGCGCATCCCTCTGCCTCAACTATTGCAACAACGGTGACCATCAGCTTCTCTTGCGCTGCCGGGGTGCTGGCAAACTTCACCATCGAAACTGTCGCCTTCATGGCAGCCTCCTTCACCTCATATACGGTGTCATTCATGAGCAGCAGCAGCGAGGGCCAAATACTCGTCTCTCGCACCTTGTCATCCATTGGCAGCCCACTCACACGTTCCACGAGGGCAACGGCAAGCATCCGTTGCCTCTCTTCCGATGACTCGGTGAAGGACCATAACATGGAGGAGACCGCCGCCGCATTGCCGCTCCCGTCATCCACGCGAGTCGCAAACCAAACAAGGCAAGTCGCACAGGCATCAAGTCTCGCACTCGCCTCCGACCGCTGCACCACCGTACTGTGCAATTCATTGGCACGTTCAGTGTCACCCGCCTCTCCCCGTTGTTCCCGATTCGTTGCATGCATCTTCGCCCTTTCATCATCCACCACATCCACCAACAACATCTCACGCAGCCACGTAGAAGCCTCCTTCGCGATGCTGTCGACATCTACAGAGGGCAATGTCCCGGCAGCCTCCGTCCCACCAGCGAGCCGTGTCAAGAAGATAAACAGGAAACACAACTGCCGCTGACGCCACCCGGCGCTGCGCCAAACCTCGGTACTACTGCAGTCACCGATGCTCCCTTGTGTGATGAACGCCTCAAGTGAATTACGTACCTGGCACCATCGATCTGTGCAAAGGGCAGGAACCACCGTCGCCAACGCTGATGCCAGGGCACAAATGGACACATTTGAAGTACCTTGCTCGTGACTCATCATCACTAAGGCATACGCAGAGGGCAGTACCACACGAAGATACGCCTCCTCCAGAAGCGTTGCAACTCCACCTTTTTCACCTGTAACACATTCAAGTGCATGTCGAAGGACATCTTCAATCAGGCTTGCCAACGTCAAGACGTTGCTGGCAACAGCGCTCTCCACAACATCAAGGCTTTTTACCGCACTCGTGGAAGCACCCTTCCGCATCGGCATATCGTCACATTCCAACACGGCGGACTCCCTTTCGAGACATGAGATGAGTAACGGAACAATTTGTGTAAGAGCCACAAAACACGGCGTACACACTGGGAGCAGGAGTTGGTTACGCAAACTTCGGAGGGCACAACGTCGCACAGTGCCACTGACGTCGTGTAAAGCAAGGCGCAAAATAAGTTCAACGTAACACGAAAGCGAATCACTCACATCGGCATGACTCGTTTCCTTTTCCTCAGCGTCATTGGGATAAATAGGCCAGAGTTCGGTAATACACTGGACCACATGAAACCGTACTGCACGGGCCTCATCCTCACTGAGTGGCCGCAATAATCCTTGACAAATAGATTTGCGCAGGGCATGTCGCCCCGTCCCAAAGAGAGGTGCGACACACATCACACAATCTAGAGCCAAAATGTGCCGCTCTGTAGACTTTGCATTTGCCAGATTAATCAGCTCTGGCACAATGTCGTACTCCAAAACAGATGACGGGAGATTCCGCAAGGTCATTGCCCATGCCTCTGCAACCGCCGCCCGATGTTCGCGGTTTGGACGACTGTAAAGGGTAAGAAGCTGAAGGCGGGCGGCAGCTTTGGCTGACTTTGTGCGATTTAGGGTTGCCGCAAGACTAATAATAGGGATCAGGACATCCTTCTGCATGGGATCCACAGCACTCACAAGGGTTGGCAGTCCTTTTGAAAGCACCGTAATCGTCTGCTCCAAGCTCTCCTCTGCATGCTGCAGTCGTAAGTGAAAAGGAGACATCATATTAGTCCCACTATCGTTGCTACTACCAGTTTCCCGCTTCACGGCCTCTGTGAGGAAAGACGGTTGGTGTTCCACAACGGCAGATGCCACAGGAGCACTGGGAGGGCAACGTTGCCGAGACTCGTCTTTTTCGTCGTCCACCAACGACAAATCGGAGGAGGCAACCTGCGCCGTCGCCTGCTTAACAGCTTCCCGGAGAGCCGCCTTTCCCTGCTGTTTTCCGTAAGCCACAAGCATGTCCACTACTGCCTCATTGAGAGCCACGCTAGTCACATCCTCGGAGCCAACAGGTACCTTATCCACTGGAGCGCACGCGGCCGCCAATTCGAGAAATAAGACGTGAGCCTTATGGTGAACCGTCTTCCACTCGCTGTAGAGTTCCAGCAGCGTTGTGGGACACCGATTCTCGCAAAGCCACGCGGCGATCTCCTCAACTGTGACGTTCTGCATGTGCCGCAGAGAAAAACTAAAATGGATGCAGGTAGCAGAGCCGACACCACAGGGAAAACAAAGTGGCAAACGGGAGTTTTGACGGAGGGCCAAGACGTATGACACTGCCGATGATAATGATCCCGACCCGACTAGTCTGGCAGAAGGGGAGGGCGACGCCCAAAGTTCGTGTGCCAGCGGCGATGATGGCCTCAAGTATACACGTCTGTCCACAAGGGAGATCAAGCGGGCATGCAATTCCCTCACCAGCGATAGTCTTTCCTACCCGGGCTGCGTGGCTCCCAGATGCTCGGAAAAGCTGCCAGAAACCCACAAATAGACAAAAAAAAACAGCAAAGGCGCTGGACAACTCGCAAAAATAAACAAAGAAAAAAGGTAATTAAAAAATAAATAAAGAGTAAAAGCAACATTCAACTACAACATTATCATCGCCAAAGTTTTTGGGCACCCACTAAAAGTAGAAAGCGGCAGCTTTTTCTTATTCCCCTGCATGAAGATGTACACGATGGGGGTTGGGAAAAGGGGCAGGTTACCTGCAGTACACGGTCTTCCACCACAGACGCACGCATACACACATCTGCATGCATGAAGCTGTGCTTGCTTACATTGAACTCTACGCCAGTGTCACCGCCACTAATCAGTTACATCTGGAGACACGTACACACACAAACAAAAAACGCATAGAAAGACGGAAAACGTTTCCTCTTTTTTCCAAACGGAAACAAAACAAAATCAAAAAGAGGGCACAACAAGGAGGAATTTCCTCTCCGTAGTGAGCGGCCACAAACGATTAGGCGGAGGTGACACCTTCGCCTGCTGTGAGTTTATCGCACGCCATCAGCACCTCCTCCTGGCTACGGTATACTGGCTTTGGTTGCCGGTCTAGTACAAAGCGTTCGAATAGCGCAATGTGTTTCTTGCGATTGTTTTCCATACCTTCATTGTAGAGCCGCGTCACAACCTTCGCCTGCTCCGCCTTCCCAAGTGCCTTGCGAGTGCGTTGCAGGGGGGCCAACTCACGCTCGTACAACTGCTGGAATTTAAGCTGCTTCCGCTGAAGCGACTCGTCGTACAGGTGACGCACCAGCGTCTCCCACTCCTCTACATCAAATTTCTTCTGTTTGGCGTGAAACTTATCTATCTCCGCATTGGCGCTTTGCTCAATCTCACGCATACGTTGTTGTCGGTGGGCAATGGAATCGTCGTACAGGTGTTTGATGCTGTGCGCCAGCTCCTCCTGCGAGATCACCTTCTGCTGCACCAGCGGCGGGAGATACAGCTCGCCATAGTGGCGCATGCTGAGGCGGTTTACGTTCCTCTCCACCTCTTCTCGTGTTAGGATGCGCGTCTTTGGAGCGTCCGTCATGTTTTCTAGAACAATAGCACAAACACTGTGTCCAACTTTCTATTTACCTATACACTGTAAGTAAAGACGCAACGAAACAAAGTAGAATCGTATAGGAGGCAGTGATCAGAGATACAGGTGACTATTTCAATATGCTGTGGCACAATAATATATTACGTATGCTGTCCAACACGGTCCCCACAGCGCTCTACCACACTCAATGCGTTTCTTTCCTTCTTTTTCTCTTGTGAGTGGAGCACAAACAGAAATGATGCGGAAGAATAGATGTGGAACTTCAGTTAACTCTAAACATTTTAACAGTTTACTCCCTTTCACTGCTTCGTTCCAAGAAACAATATGGTAAACAGGAGAAAGGCAAGAAAAGAAAACAATGGCATGTACACAGGTATGGCCATATATATATATATATATATATATATATATACAGAG